>NC_083808.1:3549297-3583913 GCF_015708825.2 Lethenteron reissneri | reverse complement strand
CCACGTTGTTTATATTCGGCCTTGGTTTTTTCAGTTTTTAGTCAACAAAAGCCAGACCTTAGTGGTACTTGATATTCACCTGTCACTTAAAGGATCTGATGATGTGTACGTATGTAATCATGGTAGAAAAGCACTTCTGATGGTGGCTACGTACGGGCGAAGAAGTTCAACGCAGAAAGTATTGATTAAACCAACTTGCACTTCTGGCTGTTGGTTCCCCAATGATCGGTCAATGTTTGATTCTCCATTATGCTCGTGAACAGCTTATGTACGTGTGACAAGAGGCGAATGGGTCTGTAATTTCTTAAAATTCAGATTTGTCTCCCTGTTTGAAAACTGGAATGACTGTGGCAACGTTCCACGGTTGGGATAGTTTTTCTCTGTTTCAAAATCTTGTAAATAAGCCTGATCATTTGTTGCGACAGCTTCTTCAGTGACGTTCACAATTATTCTGTCTGTTCTGGTCGATAATATTATTTCTCTCCATATAATTTTGTTGGGTCAGTGATTACTTCTTCCGGTATGAGATTTCCAGGATCAGAAAAATTAGTCGTTTCTTGTAGTGTATGATCACAAAAATGTACATGTGTTGACACTGTAGTGGCAGTGGTGCACAACCATAAACAATAAACAAACACAAACAACTCAACACATGTGTTAAACACTGAGGCCTTAAAAGTAAACTCTATAACAGGTGACGTTTTGGCAATGGCCCTTCTTCATAGCACATAGAGAGGTCGACGAGGTTTGGGCTCGCTAATTCCCGAAATGTCACCTGTTAAATTCTGTTAATTACGCTTTGGTTCGTTCGGTAAAGTCACGTAGGTATAAATAAAAATTAAATCACGACGTTTCGGGCGCAACACAAGCGTCATCAGGTGGTTGTCCTACCTACGTGACTTTAGCGAAAGAACCAAAGAGTATGGATCCCTGCAGTCACGACAATTTCAAATCTAGATTCTATTAATTGCTTGACCGATCTGTCTGTCTCTACTCCACGTTCTGGTTCCAGATTTTTCTCCAAGGGCTACTATATCTATTGTATTTATTTACGTATCATCATCAACTTCCTTTATGCCGCTTTAATGCTCACAAATGCTTGTTATGACACCTCCTGTCGTTTTTTATGCCTTATTCTTTAATTTCTTTCCTCATTCTTTGACCAAATGTTTTCACAGAAATCTTGCACATTCTGGCGTGCTTTGTTTGGCATTCTCATTCCTTTTCATGCCTTTCCACTTATTCGACATGCCGCTTGGGGTTTCAGATGACTTCTTCTCTGCGTCTACTAAATCAATATGAAAAACACGTTTTACTGTTCTTTTTTTATGGAAGTCAAACGATGCAATATACTTCAGCTTATTTAAAGCAGTGTAAAATCACTAGAATTAGTTGCTATCTTTGATTTAAAGCTTTCGTGACTGCAGGGATTCCTATTTTAGGTTCTTTTGGTAAAGTCACGTAGAAGCGAAATAATAAAATAATAAAAATATAAAACAATAACATTCTCACAGCAAGAACATTTTCTTGCTGTGGATTTCACACCGAATGATGATTGCTTGTGTTGCAGTCAAAACGTCGTGAGAATTTTATTGTTTTATATTTTTATTATTTGATATTTTTATTATTTCCCTTTTACGTGACTTTACCGAAAGAAGCAAGAATATAGTTGCTATCTGTCCACTGCAAGGTTAATATCCCTGATGCCGTCATAATCTATCTCGGTCTCGCGATGCAACAATCCAGCCATCTCCTGCATATGAACTGATTCCATCGCTCCGTCTCCACGGTGGCCGTTCATTTTGCCGTGATCCTTCCATTGGCTGCCGTTCCGTTGCTAGTTTCGACCACCGGCCATCATGCTTACGAGCAACTTTATCATCCTTGCCCAGGCCCCCTGACTTCTCTTTATCATCAAATATGACGTTGTCTCTTTATTGGAGCATGTTCTCTCATGCATGAGTTCCACATACGGATAATTGAAAGAAAAAAAATCAATTCCCAGATCTCAGATCTATTCGAAACATATGCCGTGAGATTAAGAACCCACTGATGATGATGATGATGCCGATGCGTGTAGCAGCAGCTGTGGGTAGACACTTTCCGGCTGCATGGTGCACACCGTAAGTGCTGTACAACATTGCCCCCTGTCGTCAATAGCGCGCTGTGTCCAGACCATTTGGCGACGGAGATTGTAGACAGAATTTTAACTCTCCTCTCAATTGAACCACGTCGGTCCAGACGATGTCAATATATTTTTTCCTTATGAGATGGCAACAAGATAATTTTAATTTAATATCTTAAATGTAAAAAAATGTGTTATCTATGAAGCTTATATATTTTTTTATAACCTCATAAGGGGCCGTCCATAAATGACGTCACGCGATTTTGGACAATTTTTGACCCCCCCCACGTCATACGGCGTCACAAAAAATCAGACCCCTTCAAATATGACGTCACAAAGCTTAGCCCCCACCCCCCAAATATTTAAAACATGCTTCAAATCGCCTTAGACTATTGTCATTGTAGTGCGTATTTAATGTGGCGCTGCACTCTGATGTTGTAGGAGAACACATTTATTAAAAAGTATATTTAAGTAAGTAGAACGTGTTGCCTATATTTATTTAAAGTTGCGCATTTTGGATGTGACGTCACATTTTCTCACACCCCCCCCCCCCCTCGTCATACATCGTCACAAATGTCTGACACCCCCCCCCCCCTAGTACTGACGTCATTTATGGACGGGCCCCTAACCACAGTGGCACAGTAGTTAGCTACTCCACTATGAATCTGGTGACCTACATATGATTTCCATCCGCAGCTAAGCATGAGTGGCGAGTGGCATCTGAACCACTTCCAGGCACTCACCAACCCCCACTGACCAGTGTGGTGAAGTATGATCAAACAGCCCCCATGACCGACATTAGCGTGGGAAGGCCTTCATGCAGCAGTGGATTGATGAAAGTGCAGTGGGTTCCACGGTGACTCTATTAACGTCACTACAAAAGGAATTGAACCGCCTTTGAATTTGACAGGGAAGGAGGGTAAGGGGAGGGAGTGAGGGGGACAGGATAACAAAAAAACTTTATTTGGAGCTTTCGTGACTGCAGGAATTAACTCTTTGGTTCTTTCGGTAAAGTCATGTATAAAGAGAAAATAATTAATTCAATACTAGGCATACGACGTTTAGATTGCAACCACAAGCAATCATCATCAGGCATAAATGAAATAGAAACACAAATCTAGTATACTTAGAAATGTAATGTAATACAACAGATAGTCGGATAACAGAACAGTCAACACCCTACCTGGTTGATTACGTTTTTCCTGAGAATGCTAAGTTTGAGAGAGAGATAAAACACAGAACCACAGGACAGGATAAGATCACCTATCATCACATCGTACATTGTTTTTAAACTTTGTTCTAATTTTGGCTGGAAAAAAATGACTGAAACCAACCGTAGGCAGCACAAAAAACAGCAAATATAATTAATCGCGGCCGTGCAATTGACGTTACTTCCTCAAAACAGTGAATAGCAATGTCATTGAGAGTCCTTTGTCAATCCACTAGTGGGGTGACAGCCTCTGCTACCACGTCAGTCGTGCAGACTGTTGGATGTGACTTCGTCACGTGAGTCAGCGCGAGTTGATGAAGGGGGCTCGGGGCCTGGTTCAGCTACCGTATCTCTCACCGCTGATATTAGCATGGCCAAGAATGTAACTTCGATTGCTGGGTTGCGGAATTGACCAAGCAGCGTGCTAACTACCACGCGACCACTCCGATACAGTGTATGCCATGGGTTAAATGAAGTTTCAATGTTTGATCTACACTCAAAATGACTTAGCATCGTGCTAACTACTACGCGACCACTCCGATACAGTGTATGCCATGGGTTAAATGAAGTTTCAATGTTTGATCTACACTCAAATGACTTAAGCATCGTGCTAACTACCACGCGACCACTCCGATACAGTGTATGCCATGGGTTAAATGAAAGTGAAGTTTCAATGTTTGATCTACACTCAAAATGACTTAAGCATCGTGCTAACTACCACGCGACCACTCCGATACAGTGTATGCCATGGGTTAAATGAAGTTTCAATGTTTGATCTACACTCAAAATGACTTAAGCATCGTGCTAACTACCACGCGACCACTCCGATACAGTGTATGCCATGGGTTAAATGATTTCCTGCCTGGCAAAGTGCATGCTTTCTGTGATGCTTCAGTTGTTGAGCAGCTATAAGCAGGATTCATTTGTATCCAGAACTCAATGTAATCTTGGAAATGACTTCTTGCTATTTTCCACTGGAGCATCAACCTTAAGAAATGTTAAACAAGTCTAAGCCTTTCTCAACATCGAATTTTCAGAACTCGTACGGCGGCATATCTACCGCCAGGAAATATATACGAGGATTTCCATTTTTTTTGAGCACTTAAATTCCACAGCACCTAAAAGTACGTTACATTAAAAAAACACCACAATGAAATATTTGTGAGGACAAAACCACACTTATATAGCTGGCGGGGGAAGACGAAAAGGAAAAACAAGTGAAGGATATAAATGAACGATGACTTATGTTCATATTTAGGGGCATGGCAGCAACAGAAAACGTGAAAATCAGCAAAATTCCAGTGAAATCCACTGCTGGCAACACGAGTGGATTAAATCATGAATAATTATACAAAAAAATAATTTCCTGCTGAAATGAGCTTTGAGGTGGTGCTTATCTCCTATGTACAATCTCGAGCAAGGAGTGGAAATTCCACATTGCTATGGCAGGAGCAAATTAATAATAAGGTCCTACAAATGTCAATTAAGCCACAGGTAAAGATAGGGCAGGGGTGGAGGCTGGGGGGGTGACAGAGGCATTATTTTTCACACCGACATGCAATTGGCAAAGAGGTGCAAGACACTGTGACACATTGATGCAAAATACTCTGCCAAGGGTGGAAATGATATACGGTGATATTTCCACACATGCCCACAGATTGCTTTCCCTTTCAGCTGAGTGATGGGCACCAATAACTGTATTTCACGGCCGCTTCCATCGGAGTAAAGCCCCGTGACTCGGAATGGAGGTGGCACAAATCTGCACGGCCTGTCGAACCAATATGGGAAAGCGACGATGTTAGGCATGAGCAAACTATGCAAAGGTTAGGGGCCCAAACATCTCAAGCGCTCCCCAGATTAATGAAGAAAAAAAAACCCAACAACATTAACCGACGTCCCACAGGCTCCAGCTACACTGAATGTCAGCATGACAGCAAACTAAGAAATGCCGGAGGGTCACGCAATGCAGGCCCTGCAGCATTATTTGCACCAACCACGTGGATAAATTATGCGAACAAAAAGCTAACTCCTTCCTAGACCGAAAGCAAACAATGTAACCTCGACCAGCTACACTGAATGTCAGCATGACAGCAAACTAAGAAATGCCGGAGGGTCACGCAATGCAGGCCCTGCAGCATTATTTGCACCAACCACGTGGATAAATTATGCGAACGAAAAGCTAACTCCTTCCTCGACCGAAAGCAAACAATGTAACCTCGACCTGCGATGCTGATTGCGCATTCTCAGCGAAGCAGGTTTGTCCATGACCACGAATGTAAACCCAGGGGCACGAGACTGGAACGCAGGATGGATCTATATGGCCACAAGCATCATTCTGGGTCTCAAGTCCAAGGAATTCCAACATGTTGACAGCAACAGGAATCACTGTAGATGGACGGACTGAGCCGGTTGCTTTTTTGTGTATTGTCAATGTCGAATTTGGTCACGGGAATCTGTTGTGTAGTTACATTGCTCAGAGATTAAAGGCAAACATGCTTTAATTGAAGTACACACGTAAGTGTATATATTGATAATAATGTTTCACCGTGCCTATGGCCAAATCACCCCAGAACGCGCCTGCCCTCGTCACGGACCTGGGAATCCAAAGAGATGTTCGTGTGGACGTGGCTTGGATGGGTGACCACCATGCGTAACAGCTTGTTATAGGCTGCTGCCAGGCTTCACGGTGGGCCGGCGAGATCATTCCATCGTCGCACCGTCCTTTCGATGCTCCAACATTCACGAGAGCAAAAAATGAAATAAAAATTAATAGAATAAACAATAAAATCACGACGTTTCGGAGGCAACACAAGTCTCCGTCATCAGGTGGGACCGTCGCAGCCAGATTTGCTGCATCACTTAATTTCATTTTTTTACCTACGTGACTTTACCGAAAGAACTAAGAGTATGAATCCTTGCAGTCACGAAAGCTTCAAATCTAGAATTCACGAGAGCCTTGCTCCCTCGGCCTGCGCCTGACTGAACTGTCATATGACCCAACGTGACCCGCACAGCATGGGAAGTCCCACATCCAGCGGTGGCTTTACCACAGGACGCTGTGTGTGCGTGTAAACAGCCAGTGTAACGTTCACTTTCAGACTGTATACTACGTGCAGTCTTCCGCGCTGAGGCTCCCATCAGACAATCGCGCTCATCATCATTTCAGACCCTTTTGCGCTAACGAGGTATTGACTGCCTGCGGTCAAGATAAGCCAATCATGATCCCCATTTTCCAGTTTTATCTCCACGACTTTTGGTAATCTGTAGGTTTTTTTTCCTCTCTCTCTCTTGGCATTTTCATCCATCTGAGCTAATTTACTATGAAGCCCGATTTATTCTGCGCGCTAATCTCTAATTGTGCATTCCCAACCGCCCCCCCCTCCACACCTTCCCTCCCCGGCAACCTCTTTCGCCACAAGCTGCCTCAGAGGCGTTAGACAAGGCAGACGGTCATGAGGGCGGTCTGTTTACACCAAAGTCTCTCACGTCAATCGGAGAAAGCCACGCGGCTTATTCGCGAGGCTCAATTGTCTCACCCGCCGCAAAAAAAAAAAACCAGAAATCTGATGCTTAGCGAAATATCATCATGAGCCAGCCATCCGTTCTGTTGACACCGATCTGCCTTCCGTTCAAGACTAGGATCAAAAGCTTGCTTGTGTTCCGTCTGCCGATGGCTGACTTTCTCTCTCTCTCTGGCAAATATACACCGTGGCCCAAAAGTCAGGACATGTAAAGTTGTTTTCTTTTTTACACTGGCACGAAACAATTGTACTTGTTTATTCTTTAAGTCAATATTGTATCTATCATCATTATTAACATTTGATTGTATTAGTTCTGTGGGGGGTTACCTGAATAAGCGTCGTTTAAAAAACTCGATAAGGAACCCGGAATGAATTGAGACTAAGCATAACTGATTAATGCTCCACCTGTAATCTTAAGAAATAAAACGTTCTAAATTAACTTCAAAACATAATTGATGCATGCGTTCACGTTAATAAAAGCGGGATTGAACATTTGTTCATATAAATGAAATAACCCGATGTGATTTGTTAAACTAAATATACTGATCCTTTGTCCTGACTTTTGAGTCACCACGTATATTCATTCGCGTTGTTTCTGCGCAGGCTCTTGAGATGTGCTTTGATTTGTAATAAATAATGACTTCTTTATAATAATGACGTATTTATACATGAAAGCCAGGCTGAGTCCAAGGAGTCGTTGTTCAAGAGGGTTCTGCATTGGGTTTTTATTTTAGGCTGTTTTTTTTTTACCAAACTAATGTTGATAATTTATTATACACATGGGAGGAAACCGGAGCACCTGGAGAAAACCCACGCGCACGAGGAGGGCATTTGGATGCCATCATTCCAATTAATATTTTATTGTAATGCAATCTAAATTGGAAGTAAATATAAACCGATTACATTGTATCTTGACTTCAGCAGCTCTTACCTGATGACGATTGCTTGCGTTGCGATCGAAACGTCGTGATATTGTTATTATTTTTCTTATTTTCTTAGATTTTTTTCTATCTGCGTGGCTTTAACCGAAAGACCCAAAGAATACGATTACATTGTAATTATGAACATATACAGCACAAAACAGTACAACATGTGAGCCTTTAATATTTATTTTGATTGACAATGTTTTAAAATTCTGTTGTTTTACAGTTCGTTAAATTATCCTTTTAATATTAAGTGATTATATGCATTTAGAACATCACTAACACGCCTTGCGTGCTACGCACCGTGTTCACAGACTGGCATGTAAGGAACAGAAAGCGTCCAAGAGGTGGAACGCTGAGGAGATGGAGCGACAGGAATCAGTTCCGTGGCACGCAGGCGCTTAGTGAATCGTGACGTCACAGGATCGTGAGAGGCGGCGACGGCTCGAGGAGGCCTTCATCCAGCAGTGGATTGACCCTGGCTGATGATGATGATGATAATTACGACGGCGACGGCTGTTGGTGCCTGCTACGGTGGTACATTGCACCCCTTAATCAAAAGTTGTAATTCAAATTACAAATCCTGAAATGCGTGTTGTTTACATTTTTAAATAACATCTGCAGTGGAAATGTTTTTGACATTTAAGAGATGAATATCATCATTACGAGTTGTACAGATACTCCAGATGCAGTCCAATCTCGAGACTGTTTTATCTCCGTTGTTATTCGTCTGGATAATGACCGCGATGGCTTTCTCGCGGTGCTCTGTTGCGTTTGAGTCTGGGCTGGAAACGATGGATGATTTCCCCCCGTTTTTGGCTGTGGGATGCCTTTTGTTAACACGATGGAGGCATCACAGATGCTACACCAATGGGACACTTTCCTGCATTGACACGATCAATCAGAAGATACAAGCAGAGCCACACTGATTTCCACTGAAAGCCCGTGACACCAATTTTCTTTGGTATTTGACTTTTTTTCCCATAGAAAATCCTAGCGTTTACGTGGCATATTCGTGCAACGGAATACAATTTGGATTATACAGAACATCAAATGCGAACAAAATCTCAAGACGCTGCGTAAATGACGTTACATGGGCATGACGGGGAAATGAAGTGTATTTAGCTTTTGATTTTTCCAGAGAAAGAGGCAGCCAGTCATATGCAGATTAAAATATGGTCTGAAGTCTGGTCTTGAACAGGGGGTTGACGGCACGAACCTCCGCAGCTTAGGAAAATGAGTGACCTCCCACTGAGTGAATGTTGACTGAGGGATGCAACAGAAAGCCTTGGTTACTGTAGAGGAGAGTGCGTGGAGGGGAGTAGAGTCAGATGAGAGGGGAGAGGTACGAGAGTGCGTGGAGGTGGGTCGAGTAAGATGAGAGGGGAGAGGTAGGAGAGTGCGTAGAGGGGAGTAGAGTGAGATGAGAGGGGAGAGGTAGGAGAGTGCGTGGAGGTGAGTAGAGTGAGATGAGAGGGGAGAGGTAGGAGAGTGCGTGGAGGGGAGTAGAGTGAGATGAGAGGGGAGAGGTAGGAGAGTGCGTGGAGGGGAGTAGAGTGAGATGAGAGGGAGAGGTCGCCAGGGGCGAATGCACAGATGATCTTCAAGATGGTGGGAATGAACTTGAAGTTGATACGGGATTGAATTATGAACAAATGATGTATGGCAAGTGCTATGCAATACTGACACATATTTACGTATTTCATAAAAAAAAACTAATTCTGCGTATGGAGAAAGGAAAGCGCATTCGTTAACATTTTGACTCTGAAAGAAATCCATTGACTTGAAATGTCAGTATATATTTTTTTTATAAACGTTGGTTTTATGACACGTTCTTTTCTATAGTGATGCACGTGGCACATGTTGCTTGTGTTGATATTTTGACATAGCTGGCCTACGGTACGGGCTGAACGCTTAGCAGCAAGAAACGTGACAACGTTCCTTGTGTCTTCTCAAAAAAGTTTGAAAATGTGACTTTTTCAAACTAAGGTCGAAGGCATTAATGCATTATCTACGTCTGTCTCTAACGGAGGGGGTCATAACGCCCCGAATAATGGTCCAATATGTACGAAACTTTACTTTAAAAAGAGTTATGCGACTGGCTAGGGACATGCCTTGCAGAAAACCGGCCACGTTGATCAAACGGTTCCCTAAAAGGCGGAGACAAAACCACCGCTAAGAATCTCGATTCCACGTCTACGGCCTGGCAGCAGAGGTGCGCCCTTGATCAGAATGTCAATTTTACTCGTGGGCAACACCCTAACGTTAAAACAACTGCGAATCAAATGTTATTTTAAACTGGATTTTTTTTTACGGGAGTTAACGTTCCCGCTGGATTGTAGACAGACAGACAAACAGCAATAACAGCTTTAAATTTTCGCTGCAAAATCCCCCAAAAAATTAAATATCGTAAAAACTAACCCTGAAAAGTTCGTTTATTCCGGAATATTTTAAAATTGGACCTTTTTTTCCCCATTCCTGAAAAATACATGGTCCTTATTTCATTGAGGTTTATTAATAATGAATGTGAGAAGAAAAAAAACCCTCGAGAACTTGGCACCAAGCCCTAGTTGTTACATTGCAGACTTGCACGAACAACACCAATTGGGATGAGCTACGGAGGAGCCCACAGCGGCCTTCGCCAAAGTTACTGAACATGGACCTTTTCACATTCATTTCTGGGGGCTACTTTCCCCGTTGGGCCTCAAGGGCCAATTCCCAAATGGGCCACGCGGGCCGTCTCCAGAGTAAAGCGATGCCTTGCCTTAACAATCTGGCCGAGCGCGAGCGGGAAAACGAGGCCACGTTAAAAATAATACGAAATCCACAATGCCCCGCATGTTGAGGGCTTGCCAGGCACTCTCGGACATCTCAGAATACCTCACGAGCTTAATTGTATTGTTTGACAACAGCGCGAAAAGGCTGAAATAGCCATAATCAGCATCTTCGGCCACTATCAATCCACTGCTGGATGAACATCTCTAGAATCTGGAGCCCTTCTCTCACGGTTCTTTACCGAAATAAATAAAGAGTATGGATTCCTGCAGTCACGAAAGCTTAAAATCAAAATAAATATAAATTATTACTCCAATCTCCGTGGTGAACATCCTTCTTTCCCTCCATTGGCTGCCACTCTTGTCATTATTCTCGACCAGGCTTAAATGCATTTGTGTTTTCGAGAATCAAAATAGCGTCCAAATGCGCATGACCGGTGAACGATTACCAGCGGTCTGTGAATCCACTGGCGGATGAGAGGCTCCCCACACTGGCACACAGATACATGAAGGAAGTCAGGTTTTTTTTAAACCATATATCACCATCCTGGTCAATGCAGGTTGGTGGGAGGGTTATCCAGGACCGTTTCAAGTCTCACTCGCCACTGCCGTTCGACGAGTCCAGCAATGAAACTCAGGTCGCCGGCTTTATAGTGCAGTTATCCAACCGCTGCGCTACCAAATCTACCCCTTTCGTGGAGACAAAAGAAATAGCTTCGGTATTGTTATAATAATTATTAATATTACTTCACCGCAAAAAAAACTCACTTCATTACCCTCCGCGATGACGTCGTGTTGGCAATCTCGAACCACGATGTCGGGAATTCATACGCGGGGGGGAGGGGTGGGGGTTAAAATCACAGCAGCAATTCTGTGCGTACGGGACATCAGAACGCCCCCCCCCCGCCTCCCCTTTAATTAAACGAGTGCCACGTGGATTTAATTTGGGAGAGAGGTAGCCGAGCGCACACTTCTTTTCAGCAGCCGAGCGCACACTTCTTTTCAGCAGCCGTCCCCAACCCCCCGTCCCCTTCACGGCTCATTCCCGGCAGCTGCGGAGCGGCTAACGAAGGCGTCGGGGCGGTTTGAGTTGAGTCGGATGGGAGATGTGGGGCCCTGAGGGTACAATTAGCGAGCAGTCCACTTCCCACCGGCCACGAGCAAAGGGCGCCGCTGCCTCTCTGCTCCGCTGCTCAAATAAGACGGCGTCAGCGGCCGCCGCGGCTCGCTGACATTCAGGACGCGCGGATGGCTTTTCTCCACGAGATGCGGTTTGGGGGGGGTGGGGTGGGGGGTGTTTATGCAGCGCACATTACGCGCCTGCATAATACATCAAAATTGCGAGAGGAAGAGCGCCCGAGTCGAGAGACAAATCAACTCTGCCGGTTGTCCTTTGTCGTCCGGCGCGAACGCGGAAACAGCCCTCGAGTGACCCGCTCGCTCGCTCGCCTTGCTCGAGCACTCGAGCACACGAACTGGCCACGCATGGACGCGCACACACGCGCGCCGCACACGAACTGACCACGCGCGCACGCATGGACACGCACACACGCGCGCCGCACCCGTGCAAATGTTGCAATGGTCCGCTTACAGTAAATTATATTCGTGGGGAAAAAAACCCCAAAATGCCTTGTGTCAATTTTGATTTGAAGATTTCGTGACTGTAGGAATCCACCTGATGATGGACGCTTGTGTTGCGCCCGAAACGTCGTGATTTATTTTATTTTATACTCTACGTGACTTTACCGAAAGAACCAAAGAGTATGCTTTGTGTCAATATGAATTAAGGTAAAGGTGCTGCCACGGCTAGCAAGATTTCTTCCACTGGAGCGGGAGGTGGTCAGGAGGAGAGTGAGGGGGGGGGGTGGGTGTCTAGGGTGCCCCTCTAGAAGGTGAACGACCTACTCTTCCACATTAGTCAGCCATCTTTGGAACAGGTGGGGGAGCTCACACTTTACGCCACCACACGAGGTGTTACCTGCGTTGTAATCACGAAGGGAGAACTGTAATAATTATATAATATTTTTTTATATTATTTATTAACTGAGATTCGTATTTCAGATGAATATGTTGAAGTTTAACGCACTTTTCTATGTGCGGGGCAAACCACATTTTTATTCCCGACCATGACGGTTTTCAGTGACGAGTGATATCTAAACCTCCTCCTCCACCAATCCATAGTGATTCGGGTGGTGAGGGGTGGTCAAAGCACCACCCTTGTCCGACACGTGGCCTTCATCCAGCAATGGATCAATAAAGGGATGGAAATGAATGAATGATCGTATACATTTCTGCTGTGAATATTTCTGGATTAATGAGCATTTGCATGATGATCATGTCGGCAGGTGTGTGGTGTAACAATGGCATCGTGACGTCTCAAGCTCGAGAGAACGCGTAACGCATCACGCTAAATCGACTCTTTCCGGGACTTCTTTGGCGCTCAAAAGGATCGCCCACATAATGCGCGATGGATATTTGTCAATGTGTAACCTATGGAACAGTCGTCAATTTTGGTCCAGGTCCGTTTTTCTTGACAGCAACTGCCCTACCAAAAAGAAAATCATACATCAAGCAGTATGCACACTTAATATGAAGGATGGTGTGGGCGCATTGATTTAATTAGGAGCCCGCAATCAGTTTTGGATAATGTTAAGCACATTAATTTCGTCATTTGTTCTTTGATTTTTGCTCTCTCATTTTTTTATTTTAATAAGAGCACATGATCCTTATGGCGGTACCCCGGGGCACCAAATGATACAAACTGGCCGAGGCAATTAAATATTTTATTTCTGGGACACTATTTTCCCCAGGGGTGTGCTTACCAATCAATCCGAAATCAGTGCTACTCCGCGATGTCGAAACGCAGCGAGGACGATTGCGCCGAAACTCTAAACCATAGCGGTGCATCGTGGTGTACAGCTCGTCGAGATGAATCGATTGCCGCATCGCCGACCATCAACAGACTCAAAATAACTGCATCATGCGAGAGCCGGGGTTCTATGGTACCCCGGGGTACCGCCATAAGGTTCACGTGACCTCCTCTGACCTATGGAGATGGGTGGCATTGGACATTGACGATGAAATGAGCGCTGGAAAAGCGCGCAAAGAAGCTTGGGCAGGTGCCCGTTTGGAATTTGTACTGAGAAAGAGAATCGGGGGGAAAAAGTTAGTTCGGAGCAAGACACGTCATGGCTAGAAGGGATGACGGCTGCTGGTGGTGGTCACTAAAGATAGCCCAATGAGGGAACACGCCTGAGAGCTACAAGGATCATTGCATCGTAAGAAAAAAGCAACTATTTGTATTTTACCAGCTCAGGCCCACTGAGCGATGTAGCTCTTTTTCAGAAGAGACCTGCCCACAAATGACAGCTCAACAAAGTGGCTCATCACGTGGAAATGTGTAGCAGCCAAATATTCGAAACGGATGTTTGTAAATGCGGAGTGAAAAACCGGAGGACCCGGAGAAAAATCTACGCAACCACGGGAAGAGAGACACGCAAACTCCAAATATACAGCAGGCGTCAGGGTCGGGATGGAACCCACGATCTCCTGCATACCAGGCGACGTAGTTAACATCCCGCCACCGTGGCTCTGCGAGAGATGGTGACGACTTTGGGAGGCCTTCATGCAGCAGTGGATACATCATGGCTGTTGGCGATGATAAGTTAAGCACAGTGTCACTGCAAGAGTGTTGTGTCAGGCTCATCGAAAGCCAACCAATCGTGACGTGAGACTTTGCCAGTTGCTGTATGGATCGGAAATCCTTTGTCACAAACCTGGCAGCCATCTCTTGGCAAAGCTAAAAAAAAAAATCTCAAATTAATTACCAAAGGTCTAATTGAATCCTGCATTAATCAACGGTTAAAGACTACGTTGAAATTAAATCAAATGGTCAATGTTGAAAGGTTCAAGCCCGTTAGACTCGAGTTGTGATTACCTCTCTCTCTCTGCAAGCCACGTTACATGCCGCGGCAAGGATATGCATTATAACCGAACAATAATGAATAGCTGCATTGCAAATGTCATTGAGGAGAAGAAGTTGCTCTTGCCTTGCATTCAAGATGTCCCAGGTGCGCCGTGCTTTGTGTGTGCGCTCGCTGATAACCAGTGTTATACTGGTAGGGACCACCTGGTTCAACCAGCCCACAGGGGATTATTGTGTCCGTCCGTCCGTCGTGCATCCAAAAATGGGAGGGGTGGGGCTGGGTGGAGAGGGAAGGGTGGGGAGGGGCTGGGTGGGGAGGGTGGGGAGGGGCTGGGTGGGGAGGGTGGGGAGGGGCTGGGTGGGGAGGGGTGGGGAGGGGCTGGGTGGGGAGGGTGGGGCTGGGTGGGGGTGGGAGGTGTGGGGCTGGGTGGGGAGGGGCTGGTCACCCCGTGGTGCCCTTATAAAACTCAACGTTGAACCTACTCACGCCGGCTTGTGCCCGCCCTCACAGTCGGCCGTATTTGCGGAATACACCACGCCGCCGTTGACCCTGGCCATTGACCGAGCAACCCAACGTTCCTACCAGCTCCCTCCACAGGAATGTGTTTGCTATGCTGATGCTGTTTGCCATTGACTCCAGTTCATATAAGCAGTGGGTGAACGTACATTACCACCAGTCATCGTTGTCATTAACGCTGCCTTTTAACTGAACAGTGTGCTGAATAAGAACTAGATGTTTTACTAAGGGCCCATGTCTGTGATACATGATGATGGTGGCAGTGAAGGACATCCAGCCTGCGCTTTTAAAGCACTTGCAAAACGCAGTCACAGATATATTACTTTTAAATCTTAACTAGAAAAATGGTTTAACTTGGCGGAAGAGCGGTGGCGCCGTGGTTAGGGCACACTACGAACTCGGCGACCTGCGGTTGATTCAGTGGCGAGTGAAATGTGAACTGGTCTTAGATCATTCTCCCTTCATTAATCCTCTCTGAGCAGCCTTGTAAATAATGGGCAAGCAACCAACATGACTGACATTGACCGAGGAAGGCCTTCATGCAGCCGGGAGTTGACAAAGCTCTGTAAACTGAACATAATTTAACTGTATTTCTCGGTAGATGGGAAAAAACATGAATATCCAGGCAGAGATGATTTGCACAAACAATGTTGTTTTGGCGGGAAAAACCCGACGCACAATGGATAATTGGATATTAATCAGAATATGTATTTATACTGGAGGAATTAAGAGAGAAACTGGCAAACATACATGTGTGGACGTATCTCCATAATGAATAATAAAAATCCGTATTTGCATTTCTCAAGAGCTGCCCAACATAAGCAACACTAATTTGAGTGTAAATGTTAGAAAAGCATAAACCCCCATGCTATGCTGCATTAAATGGTAATCCAAAATGTTAAATTGGACTTTTAACTTTGCCAACACAAAGCAACAACAGTGAAAACACTTGCTGCGATGCCACTCAACTTAACTTCCATACCCAGGTTATCGACTCCATGCAGTCTCGGAGCCCCATAATCAGCCCCAGAGCCCCAAATCAGCCCCAGAGCCCCCAATCAGCCCCAAATCAGTCTCGGAGCCCCCAATCAGCCCCAGAGCCCCTAATCATCCCCAAATCAGCCCCAGAGCCTCAAATCAGCCCCAGAGCCCAAAATCAGCCCCAAATCAGTTTCGGAGCCCCAAATCAGTCCCATAGCCCCCAATCAGCCCCAAATCAGTCTCGGAGCCCCCAATCAGCGGCAAATCAGCCCCGGAGCCCCAAATCAGCCCCACAGCCCCCAATCAGCCCCAGAGCCCCCAATCAGCCACGGAGCCTGCATGAAACATTTGTAGTTTAACATTGACTGGCTATCGAACAAAGATGGCCACTGCATCGCGCGCTTTCAGATGCGCATCTGCGACCGTCTGGAACGTTCTGCCTTCCGAATTTGGGAATTCACTGTAGCTATACACTATTAAATCACGATTGAAAACTCGTTTCCTTAGAACTGCTTTCATGTTTAGTCGAATGTCCTTCCACCGCACCTTCGATTAGCACGGTTGGCTACGTACGGTGCGAAAGAAGTTCAACATACATGCATACGACTGTGTATTGCCAAACCCCCTCCCCTCCACATCCCACCCCTTGAGTTTTTTAATGCCCCCTCCGAACAAGGTAGTGCAGCAGCAGGGTTTTGTCGGTCAGTCTGTGAAGACAACTTGACAGGTCAGCCACATTCTTCCCTTTCGGGAACCACACTCTTCATCTTTAACGATGCAACTTTGACCCTGATGTTCATGCAACTTCGACCGTAACAAGAGGTCACCAGCGAAAACCTCGTCAGAGGTCCCGATGACGCAGAAGATCTCTGCTGGTGTCGATCTTCCGTGAAGCTTCTGGGCCACAACCCCTAAACCGCGTGTGCACAAAGCACGGCAGCCGCACATTTGTTTTTACTATTAAACAATTTATTTTCTAAAGATTTGTTTTTACCAGGTAAGGCCCACTCAGCTATATGCCTCTTTTTCAGAAGTGACCTGGCCACAAATGATAGCTCAACGAAGTGGCTTATCGCGTGGCGATGTATAGCAGCTAAATACGAGAAACGAATCTTTTTAAATGTGGAGGGAAAAACCGGAGGACCCGGAAAAAATGTCAAGCGACCACTACAAATATACAGCAGCAGGCGTCAGAGGTCGGGATCGAACCCACGACCTACCGGCCTACCAGGCGGGTGAGATACCATCTCGCCACCGTGGGAAACTTAAAACTGCCCCACCAGTGCTCGGAGACTGTGGTCACCCAGAATAGACCGTGGGACGCATGACATCGACTCGACGCCCGATTCACAATTACGAAGGAAGCATCATCGCAGCGGTACACTCCGCCACACCTGACGCAATTATCTGGCTCACCCACCTCGATGTACATTCACAGCTGTTTGCTCTGCGCCAACGTCAGCCACGCGAACAATGAGACGCGCACCGTTCTAACGACGAGCGTGGGCACGCTCGAGCCGCCGTGCTGTTCAGAGACATTGAAACTCTTCCCCGAATTGAAAGTGAACCCACGTCCAGTGCTCGCCGAGCTGGATTGGCTTCCGGTTGCCGAACGAATCCACCGTGATGTCGCACTCGTTGCACACGCAAAGTGCTTGCCACAAATCAACCACAACACCGTTGGTGATCTCGTCAAGGAACGTAAACCACCAGGCGACCTCCGGTCATCCTCGCGGTGGTTTTCTAGCTGGCCAATACCTTGCTGAGCTCGTCACTGCATCGCGCGCTTTCAGATGCGCTTCTGCGGCCGTCTGGAACGCTCTTCCTTTAAACATTTGGAAGCCACTGGAGCTACGCCCCATTAAAATCTAGATTTAAAACTAATTTATTTAGAACTCTTTTTTGTGTTTAGCTTCTTGTCCTTCCACCCCCCGCATCTCGGATTAACATTGTTGGCTACGTACGGTGCAAAAGAAGTTCAACATACATACAAGGTGGAGGTTGTTGCTATGTCAGCACAAAGCTGTAATCGCTGGAAGCCCCCCCCCCCTACACATCCCCTTCACAACGCAATCGACGCAAGACTCGTTTATGCATGGAACACCCCACCCCTCTCTTTCCCCATTCATCAGTTGGGGCTCCCTTTAACCCGTATCAAGATTTGGTTTTGCTCTGCCCATGCATAATGCTGTCAGGCAGATATGCGCCGCACCTGCGGGGGAGAGTAGTTAATCATTATCCGTGCCATTCGCCACCCTGTCACGCGCAGAGCAAAGCACTTTGAATATCGCCTATCTTATCTGCAAGGACATCCGACCCAAATCCATCACGGGAAGCCCACGCTGGTAGCAAGGTCTTGAATATGCCGAGTAATTGTTTTAATTTATTTCAGACGCACTTAATATGGACTGCTTACCGCGCTGTATTTTCTGAAACCAAAGGTGCAATACTGGGCGTGAACAGTGGGAGTCACCAATAAACCCTTTTGTTTGCTGTGCGCGCGGGTAAGTGTGGCCTCTGGCCGTAACCCAGTAAACGTGGAACGTTGAGGCCAACGTTGGACCAAGGCACATGCCAAAGCGGGCGCAACGTTGAATGTTTTAGTGGGAACGTACGCAGAAGGTGGCTGTAGAAGGCCGTAAGATGTCCGACTGAAGAATGATTGCTGTGGATTTCACACCTGATGATGATTGCTTGTGTTGCAGTCGAAACGTCGTGATAATTTGTATTGTTTAATATTTGTATTATTTTATTATTTCCCTTCTACGTGACTCTCATCTTAAATCTCTTGTATACAGCCACTGGACCACGACCGTGCATGTCCACTGATCGAGATGAACCTCTGGTCAGGGGTTCTTCAAATGGCGGCCAACTGGATGTGGCTCACAAAGTTCTCTTGAAGTTTCCTGCGTGGCCCACGAAGGCTCTTTCAGGGGCCCGCCATGCCACGGATCAGGACAACAGACGAGTGCGATGAAAGACAGATACGTGATGGAGGCGAGCGAGCTCGACACAGGAGCTGGGATGGGTGACCGCGATGCAGAGCAGGTTGCTAGAGGCAGCTGCAGGGCAGCACGGTAGGCAGAGGAGAGCAGGCGCTACACAATCCATTGTTGCACTCCACCACTACGTGTCTATGTTGAACTTCATTTGCACCGTACGTAACCAATCGTGCTAATAATCGGAGGTGCTACGCTTCCACACCTATGCTTTACGCTTTCACCAACTGGCACCGACGGACGTGAAGTGTGGTCAAATGACCTCCAGCGGATCAAGTCTAACGTGTTGGAGTGTGCTCCAAAGCAACTACAATGTAGAAACACACATTAATTGGCTCATATCACCTTCATATATAGAGGATCGCAGAGCTTGGGGTAGCATTTGGTGCCCACTCACATGCCCGGCCGCATTTCCCATTTTGTCTGCGGCTTCTTATCCCACCGTGAGGCACGCTACAAGTTGAAGCAACAATAAGAATGATTATTTTCATGACTAAAAATCTTTGCGCACTATCTCCCAAACTGAAGGCAGTATGCGCTGCTCCACGGTGTGCTCGCATTGCTCGCGGGATGGCTGCGTCGTGAGAACGACAAAATTACCGAGTGTCCCTGATTTCGACAAAGAGGTCCGAGGGTTGTTTTCGAGGCCACCCAACCTTCTCCGCACTCCTCTGCGCTGGACAATTCAATCTGCCGAGGTCCAAGAGAAGTTGACGTTAGTGGCCCTTGCATGGGTTTAGCGAGCCGAGCGTTGCGAAAAGATGCCAACGGGAAGGAACGTCCCACGAGTTCGCTATCAAATTTGCAGGGTGCATTTTTTCCCCAGCTTGGAAGCCTTCACCACGGGGCCACGCTGCAATGCAATCGGACGGCGAAGTGCCGCGGCTCGGCAAAGGGGCGCTGCGATCAGTCAAGGCGAGGAGGGGGAGGGGGGGTAGGAGAGGCCATATAATGAGTGAGGTGCAAAATGAAGAAAACCTTGTAGCCAGTGAGGTTCAAAAAGGAACTAAATCTTATAGCCAGTGAGCTCTACAATTGTCAACGTGTAATTCTGGCTAGGTAACAAGGCGTATAATAAACAAAAGCCGCCGGAGATGCGCAGTTCTGCACGAAACCTTCCCGTCTTACGAGCGGCGTATTTACATACCCAATTTAAAAGTGCGCTTACCCCCATCCTTATTCAACCACGCCACGTGCGTCTCGATCAACAAAAGCGATCACCCCACAGGCAACGCGCTCGCCCTGCGCTCGTGCTCCGGCGCTTGAACGTTCGCCACCCCCTTCGCTTGCCAGGGCCCTCGCGAGAAGCGAAGGGGCGCATCGTCCGCAAGCGGCTGCTCGGAAGCCTGGCCAAGTCAAAACGCCCAGAGGGGGGGGGGGGGGGGAGGGCCCAACGACCGCCTCTGTAGTGGAATAGACGATATCGCAGAGGTTGTTGCGGTTTTTTTTCTTCTTCTTTTTGTTACTTTACAGCCAGAATACATCATAACAATAGCCATCGGGAGAGTCGTATTTGATCGCAGCTCTAAAAAAAAAAAGAAAAACCTGAGAACATTACCGCCGTAAATTTGCGATTGCATTCAATCTGCAATTACTTGCCCGCGGTTCGAGGAGCCGCGCGCCGTCGCGCGCTCCTGTGATTTGGAACCGGCGCTAAACAGCATGCGGTAATTCATTTTCTGTTGACCGTTAAGAGGGAATGAACGGCCACTTAAAGGTGCCATCGTTTGAGAAGCTGTCTGCAGGTGGCCGTTTCAGGGTTATTCCCTGGGTCCTCGGGGGGGGGGGGGGGGGGGAGGTAGTTTGTGCCGTGAAAGCATGGACGTTATTTTCTAATGGCTCGTGCACAATGGGGCTTTTATTTTTGTTGGTTTCCTTGAATTGATTTCGGATTTTTCCGACCGGATCAAAAACAGAGTTGATCAAATCTTTTTATTCTATTACCAGTAACGATATACATTTTTAATGGTCAAAAACGGTTTTCCGCACATATAAACGTCTCGCAATTAATGTGACAATTTAACCTTTTAACCGAGAAACGAAGGTAGCTGTTACAGTGGCGTAATGATCAGTAACCTTTACCCTTTTGACTGAGTGACCGTGTGTGGTGGTGTAGGCGTGTAGGTTCGTGCGTGCCAATCAGTGCTTTCGTGACTAAAATGATCTTGGAATTGGCAACAGATTCCTACGTTTTTGAATCAGTAAGCGATTCACGAAAATTCGGAACGGCTTTACCGGCTGTCATCAAAACCAAACGACAGGCTGCAGTTATGTACCGCAATGTTCTTGCAGAAAGCATTTCTCATGAATGCAAAAAATAGATTCTTCAAATATTTCGAGTGCCCGAAAATTAAATTTCATTGTGGAGCGATGAGATGGATTCTATCACGTGGCACAACCGTGAGAGGGGAGGCCTTCATCCAGCAGTGCATAGTCCACGGATGATGATGATGATGTGCATGTTGCCGTGTAAACAAAAAAAAATTCAAATAAGGGATGGAGGCAAGTCAGTTGACGAGCACCTTGGGGATATTTCCCACTCTTGTGAACTTGGGCAGCACGTGTTGTGAGGTGAGCATATCACGCCCCTTGACCCCCGAGCATCCCACGTGTTGTGAGCATACCCAGCAGTTGCTTCATTAATGTGGACATCGCATATGCGATTCCAAGCAGTTGGGAGAAGGGAGGAAGGGTCTCCTGGAATATCAATTGCTATTGGCATTTGCCGGTAGCAATGCGCTTACACACACACACACAGATCTGTCTTACTCTGTAGGAAATCGCAATGGCTTAGACAGCCCTTTCATCCAGCAGTGGATAGAGCAAACGGGTGGCGATAATGAAATGTATCTGCAATCAGTCTGGTAGTAATCAGTCGGTGGTACATTTATGGTTTGGCCACAGCGTAACTTAAACGTCGTAATCATTGCACCCTGGACGATCAATTCCGTGCATTTTGTTCATTGCATTCAATAATTCGCGTGTGCGTAAATCTGCGTTGTTTTCAAATTACACTTTGACTACGCGCAGCGGTGCGCAGATGAGCGTCGCTTATCGTTCTCTGGCCTGCGGAGAGAGGGTTTGGTGCGTTTCCTTTAAGTTATTTGATGCAGTGTCGCTAAATAAAGCACTCGGCAGTTTCGGCAACAGGCAAATCTACGTCGCTGTGCCTCTCCGGGAGTGATGTGTTGTTGTTTTGTTTTCGAGCCGCAGCACGTGTCGTTCCGACGATTCTTCAGGGGCCCCACCTTCTCGACGTCACTCCGAACACCGCGCGGTGCCACCCGGACCACCGCGGCGCTACCGGCAGCAGGACTGAGCCTTGATGGCGCGAGAATTGAGGAAACCATCGTGCGTGACAGACCAGGTGTAGGTAGACGCTGCGGGCAACAGACGGCAGTGAATGCATTCCTCTGCAATCCTTCCCCCTATCACATTCGGCACACCCGCACTGAGCAGTCGAGTCGCCCTCACGACTCCGCAAAGCACGGGCAGGGCCTCGTCCAGCTGCGGATTGACAAGAACGGGCAGCTACGTGGTCACGCACATGCGCATCGTCTGATGGGCTCTTTTTAGAATGTGGCCTGGCCAGCGCGCGAGGGCGTACCGACACCGCACTAATTGGACCGCATACAGAAGTCATCGGAGCTGAGCTTCCTCCTCCTTGAGAGTGCTGGCTCGTAACCTTCACCTCGCGTGACCCCTCCCATGCACTTTCACAAATCCCCCGCGTGTGCGTTCATTTGGGACATCCGCCCAGGTCAAGAGCTCCTAATCCCTCTTCGGAGCTGTTAAAACAAAGTTACGTCTATGTATTTTCGTCATTCCGATTAAAACTCAGAACGGTTAGTACGCGATGTGTTTTTTTTCATTTCAAATTAAGAAAAAAGCAGGGAGGCTTACATTTTTTTATTTTTTCCAAAAAATAATTTTGCAAGGCTTAAAATAATAAGCTGCAAAATTTCTAAAGTGAATTCTGCTGCAATCCTGAAAGCATTAATGCAGAGCCGTGTGACCGAAAGTGAAGTGTTATTTTCAGAAAAATTCTGCTTTTTTATCTGTAGTGGCCACAGCAAGAAGTTCTGCAAAGGCTTTTATCCGGCAAAACGCACAGCGCATTAATGGCAAGCAGCAGCAGCAGGGCATGCCAAAGCAAAATAACAGCACATCAGTAAAGGCAGATTTATGAACCTCATAGGTTAAATCCATTGAAATACATTCATCCGTTAAATATTTAAAATATTCCGAGGACCAAAGCACGACTGAACATTTTGTGAGAAAAAAAACCCCCGATATTAAAGTCTTAGTTTTATTTATTTGTTTGATTATTTATTTATACATTTATTTTTTTTACTGTCGGGGCCATCGGAAGGTGAAATACTCGGGTGCATTGAAGAGGTGTGTAGGGAGAATGTTGAGTTGCAAAGGCTTACACACAGACGGTGCTTTTTTATCCTGGCGCAAATGAAAAAAGATTTAAATAATTCAAGCTGTACCTGACACAGATTTTAAAATCTAAGAAAAAAGGTCCAGTGTGTTCGTTTACAGTCTGACCCCCCAAACACCATTCGTAGCTACTGCCAAGGTCCCTCGTCCCTAAAAGCCTGAGCTTCACGACAACCAAGGAAGCCTGGTCACCAACAATAAACTGTGGAACGTGGGCCCTAATAATCACCTTTTTTTCCCGCATACACAATTGCCTCAGCCCTTGGCAAGATCGGCCAGAATGCGCCCTGATCTTTTCGGATCTCGGAAGCTAGAAGTGGGCTTGGGTCTGCATAGCGCTTAGACGGTTGACCGCTGTGTAGAAAAGCAGGTTGATGTTATGAGCTGCGGGGGTAGGCCGTGCTTCTACGGCCATGCCCTCTCGATACCTTCACCAGCGCGTACTGATCAGTGTGTTGAAGCAGGATAATATAACCCCGTGACCCTCGCAGCCCGGGGAAGCTCTCAGCCGGCAACGGGGTGTGTGCCTGTACAAATGCTTAAATAGCAACATTCACCAAGGGCAGATGGAGTTGAGATATGAAGTCAAGAACATCGTCGGGTGAGGAATGAACTCAGGTCGTCCCGCTGAAAGCGAATGCACAGGGCGACCGTTCACGGAGCAGTCCCGCTTGTGTCAAGGTCACGGTGGCTGATCGTCTCGTGGTCATCATCATCAGTCAGCCACTCGTGCACAAGGTGCCAATCCACGCCTGGTGCGGTTTGCGACCGCCCCGTTATCGCCGGGGATAGCGCGAAGCCACGAGGTTTGGCCGTAGGAGTCATCAATGAGACTTCCTGTTCTCTGGTATCACCGATTAAAGCGGTCGGCTACGTACGGGGCGAAAGAAGTGCAACATGCATTGCCGTACATGTGCATCGCCTCAATCGGCGCCGCAACTTTTGTTCCGGAGTGATGAACGGCTCAGTGGATTTGTTTGTTTGTTGTATAATCACACAGCCGCTTTCCCTGCAAAGTGTAAGCCTCGGCATTCGCTCCCCGGACGGGGAACTTTGGCGCCAGCTGTTGTCGATGGTTGCTGCCTTGGCGGGCGGCTGTCAGGCAGAGTGAGCACCCGGGCCGCTCATTGCGTTTAAAATGTTAGCGGTGGGTTCAGCGGGGTGCGGGAATTGTTGGTGAATTGGTTAATAGCAAAAGTCGATGATTTATCGTGTTTGCACGCGTGGCTATTTGGCCAAGAGGGGGAAAAAGGCGAGCTTTCTGCTGGGTCACGCAGTTCTCTTAAAAGTTTATACCATTTATTTTACGCAACTTAACAATAAAAAAGTAACGTTTGGGGATGTTTTTGCACTTTTTCGTTTTTTTCTAACAAAAAAACTGAGAAGTACATGCTCGGAATTGATAAGGGAAGGAAAGTGTTTTGAGAATGTAGAGATTTACATTTAAAAGAGGCATGCGGAGAGCGTGCTTCTGTTTGTCGGAAGAGGCTGCTCGCGCCTAATTCTGCCATTGAGCATTCATTAATACTTACCACGGGGATTTTGTGTTGGGGGTAATTCATTACATCTCAGTGGTTTTCCAAGCAGTTGTGTTGCATTTGAAGCTTTGTCACTGTTAAACATGCATCCCTGGCCCACATAAAGCACACGTTTCTGTTTATATAAAAAAATATATAATAAACATTTATCCACATATAAGCTTACACAAATTATTCTACGCTTCTTATGACAAGTTGATTTCTAAAAGCTCGGAAGTAGAGTTTCTGCCTCCGTAAATGTACGGATGACAATTTGAGAATCAAAAACGTGCCCAAATACGTATGCTTGCAGCGTTAAAGCACACTTGTGTAAACATAAAATCAATCAATTTGAGAGTGAGAGAGAGAGCGTAATCTGTATCATAACACAGAGTCGTTGCTATTCCAGCTACTCCTCACTCGCCTATCGCTACGACTGTTTCTGTGGAACCTTATCGTATATTTCTCCAACCGTTTTGTGTTCATCCACCACACTGCAGGTCACAACAACAACAACACAACAACCTCCCATTCGCCAGTGGCGGTAACGTCACCACGACGCTTGTGCCAGGCCATGTGCACCTTGAGGCCACGTGAAGTGTCGAACGCCCGCTGGCAGGAGGTCACGGGGCAGACCCAGGTGCCACGGGTCAACGGACTGAGATGACCGAGATGACTGGCTGATGCACCACCTGTGCCCCCTACTGTGCTAACTTGCTGTGCTTTAGCCACCCGGCGCTCCGCTCGTTGTTGTGAGCGTCGCTCCTCCGCCCTCCGTTGTTGTTGGAGAGCGACTGCCTCTAGCTGCCCAGTAGCGTCCTTCACGAGCCTCCTCCACAGAGGCCGATCTTGACACCGCTGATACCAGTCATCGGCAAGTCCACTCAGCTCCACGTCCTCCCGTACCACATCACTCCATCTCTTCTCTAGCCCGTGTCACGCCCGTTTAGACCCCTCGATCCGGCCGAACAAAAGCTGTTTAGGCACAACAACAAAGATACAAAGATCCCCCATATACACTATGAGATCTCTTTTACCAGTGGCAAAATATAGTAGTAGGTTTTTACCCTTTTAAACTGGTACTAAACTGACATCTTGTGTACCAATTTAAAAGGGTAAAAACCTACTACTATATCCCCCATATAGTCTTAACAGACTGTAGGGGCAAGTGCTGTTAGCGAGCACCTATGAAGGCCCGAACGGTACACGAGGGGTGGGTGGCCAGCGCCACGCCCGACCGCCTTTGTCTCCCTAGTGGCGATGTTTACGCACCGCACCAGGTACTCATTTGAGGCTGAGTCGACCTAGGGGATGCCCAGAACCGTTTTAGATAATCGTCACAGGTGTTTGCCGTGAGCGGGAATCGAACCCCGGTCGCCAGGTTCGTAGTGCAGCGCGCTAACCGCTACACTACCGCTTCCCAAAGGCACAACAACACACCCTCACACGCATGCGCACTCACCCAACCAACATATTCACCTCGGAATTCCTTCCCAATCGCTTCTTTCCCCAAGCTCTTCGAAACCTCGCTCAATTCAAGACACGTATTAATTGTTATCCGTTGGGACTTTATTCGTGCTGTTTGTTGCTGGCCACTCGGAATTCTGGGACCAGTTATTGTGATGAAACATAACAACAATCTCCAAACACTTATTTTATTTCTTGACAACAGTGCATTGTGAGGGGGGGGGGGGCGTTGATTGCAGGTCACGCGCAGATCACAGATTTGATTAAACCTGAGCGATGATTATTACCTCTTACTGCGGTTGTGTTCACACACAGGGCTGCCGTCGTGTGGTATTTGTCATTAACGCTGCCATGAATCCTAATGCACATTCTCATGTCTAAGGGAGCCGATATGCCACTATTTCTTGCCGTGCCCGGATAATATTCGACTGAACTGCGACGTCTATCTGCTCTGTCTGAAAAATCGCCAGAATTTCACCACGGGTTAATTAAAAAAACAACAACACCCAAAGCATCTTCTTGGTTCTTTCGGTAAAGTCACGTAGAATGGAAATAATAAAATAATAAAATAAAACATAATAAAATAATTCTCACAACGTTTCGGCCACAACGCAAGCAGCCGTCCTCAGGGGAAGACCAGGTCTGTCGGGGAGACAGCGTCTGAATGAAACAGCACCATGCTTGGAGCGTATATTTAGCATTCGCTATGTACGTACGTAGAACTTCTTTCGCACCGTACGTAGCCATGGAAGTGACCGCACAGTTACCACGGAGGGTGTTTGTCGATGCGCTGCGCAGCCCTCTGACTTGTCTTCTCTTCTCGTTGTGATATGACACTTTGAATCCACCGTGCTGCGAGCGAAACTTCTTCAGTAACGAGAGAGAAGCTCTACGGCACAACGGAGCGAGATGTTGATGGGCAGATTCCTGAATCCCCCGTGGATATGGCGCGAAACGTCGGGCGTCACGTGTGTTAAAGCCGAAAACACATCGGACATAAATCACAAAATTAAATCCCACGTACAATACCGATGGTTCAGACTCACGGCCGACTTTGTTACTTCGTGCGAAATGATCCAGCCGATAGAAACAGCGGATTTGTCGATGGGCCGCTCTCGAAATGAAAAAAGCCCGGTTGAAAAAAAAGTAAAAAGAAATTATAGTGCTGAAAAAGCACGCTCATTTTTCTGATTTGTCTTCAACAAAACCATGAATTCGCACCATTGTTTTGACGTTGCGTGCATTCAAATTACACAGCTTTGCGGAAATTCCAGCCCGCGGGCGAAAAAAAAACCTTCCAAAAAACTAAAATAAACAAATATATTTAAAAGATGACGACGATGCTTCCTGACAGACTGCTAAAGCCATCTGTGGGAAGAGTTAACAGAACACGGGGGAGGGATCGGGGGGAGGCTCGGGCAAAAAAAAAAAACAGCATGCCTGAGAAACATTTTGCGGAACCCAACTGAGAAGCTGAGACACGAAGTAAATACTCTACCGTACGACACCAGACTCGAGACACAAGTTGGGAGACCAGGCAGCCGTCCCTCCACTCGTCCCTGTCCTACCTCACGGGACTTCAACATCAGGACGTCAACATCCAAACTTTCCCAAATTGCATCACCGAAAGCCTCCTCCCTCCCCTCTTCCCTCCTCCCCCCTCCTCCTCCTCCTCCCCAAAGTCTCCCAACTCACGGATGACCTTCAGAAGAGTTTTGCCAGTGTCGATTTAATCCAGCACAGTGCGTACTGCGTGTCAGCACGGATTCCGTGTGGATTTGCATCCCTGTTTTAACTCAAAGGCAGCCCCGTCCGATGGCCGGGATGAACTGACGCGTTTCGTTACGCTCGCTTGGACCTTCGTTAGACATTCACTGCTCGCTCGCTCACTCACTTTTGACAATCGCCGTTCTTCAACTCATCTGATACCTGCCACCCCACCTGTATACAGTTCTGTATAAAATATAGTTGGCAAGTCTGCGGAAATAATGTCCACCCACTCCCAATTGACACGCGTCTATCCGTTATATGATTTTGGAAGAAAAAAAACCGTCACATCACACCGCGATATCGTAAATTGCAGGGTGGATAAGCAGCGCCGGGTAGGATTAGCCCAATTATCTGGTGAAATATATTTTTATTTTGTAAGTTTGATATTGTTTGCACAAACTGCATACGATAATCTTTCGAATGACAGCTCATTCATTGATGTTGGTGAGACGGTCTCAGAGGAAGTCTCTGGATAAACGCTTGTTCCAGTCATACCTTGAGTTGAGAACATTCCATATGCGAAGCTTCAGTAGAACGAACTTTGGATGTAAAAATTGAGTAACATAATAAACACTGAAATTTCTAAATAAATAATATATGTATCCATCTCCGATACTATATAAAGACCAACACAATTGTTTCTTCACTATATATAAATGTATATCAGTTTGTAATTGTAATACTGTACGGTATAAAATAAGTGTTTTTGTTATAATAAATTGTCTTAAAAAAATATGAATGGCAAGTTACGCAGTCACGAAAGCTTCAAATCAAGATGAAAGTTACAAAGTGTTTATAGAATGAAATGGTACGTTACGAAGGCTGGAAACGCATCCTCATGGGACTAATGTTACACGTCATTCATTACACGAACGCATCTACTTCGTATATCGAGGTATGTATGTATGTATGTTGAACGCACGCGAGACCGCCAGATCAATGCTGCCTTGCCGCCTTCGCATGCATAATTGAGCAATCGCTGTTGCAGCACCCCCACCGCGTCTTTACGTGTGGTCTAGCGCCCTAAAGTGTCAACTAAAATATGCCGTCAGTCCGATGTTCGCCGAGCGACTCAGCGGAGCGTTTGCGCAGCTGCCGCGAATCCATCGGCGCACGAGGCAGCGGGAGCCCCTCGACGAGAGGGCTCGCGACACCGCAGTGCTCGGTCACGCGCTCTTCTAAGCACCTCGTGCGCATGCGCGTCCTGCTGGAGAGCGGTTGACGAATTCCGTTGTTATTGCGCTGATGCTGCTGTCTGCTGTGTGATGTGCTGCTGTGCTGTGTGCTGTGTGATGTGCTGTGTGTTGTGCTGTGTGCTGTGTGCTGTGCTGTGTGCTGTGTGTGCTGTGTTGTGTGTTGTGTGCTGCTGTGTGCTGTGTGTTGTGCTGTGTGCTGTGCTGTGTGCTGTGCTGTGTGATGTGTGATGTGCTGTGTGTTGTGCTGTGTGCTGTGTGCTGTGTGATGTGCTGTGTGCTGTGTGTGCTGTGTTGTGTGTTGTGTGCTGCTGTGTGCTGTGTGTTGTGCTGTGTGCTGTGCTGTGTGCTGTGCTGTGTGATGTGCTGTGTGTTGTGCTGTGTGCTGTGTGATGTGCTGTGTGCTGTGTGTGCTGTGTTGTGTGTTGTGTGCTGCTGTGTGCTGTGTGTTGTGCTGTGTGCTGTGCTGTGTGCTGTGTGCTGCTGTGCTGTGTGCTGTGTGATGTGCTGTGTGTTGTGCTGTGTGCTGTGTGATGTGCTGTGTGCTGTGTGTGCTGTGTTGTGTGTTGTGTGCTGCTGTGTGCTGTGTGTTGTGCTGTGTGCTGTGCTGTGTGCTGTGCTGTGTGATGTGTGATGTGCTGTGTGTTGTGCTGTGTGCTGTGTGCTGTGTGATGTGCTGTGTGCTGTGTGTGCTGTGTTGTGTGTTGTGTGCTGCTGTGTGCTGTGTGTTGTGCTGTGTGCTGTGCTGTGTGCTGTGCTGTGTGATGTGCTGTGTGTTGTGCTGTGTGCTGTGTGATGTGCTGTGTGCTGTGTGTGCTGTGTTGTGTGTTGTGTGCTGCTGTGTGCTGTGTGTTGTGCTGTGTGCTGTGCTGTGTGCTGTGTGCTGCTGTGCTGTGTGCTGTGTGATGTGCTGTGTGTTGTGCTGTGTGCTGTGTGTTGTGTGATGTGCTGTGTGCTGTGTGTGTTGTGTTGTGTGTTGTGTGCTGCTGTGTGCTGTGTGTTGTGCTGTGTGCTGTGCTGTGTGCTGTGTGCTGTGCTGTGTGCTGTGTGATGTGCTGTGTGTTGTGCTGTGTGCTGTGTGCTGTGTGATGTGCTGTGTGCTGTGTGTGCTGTGTTGTGTGTTGTGTGCTGCTGTGTGCTGTGTGTTGTGCTGTGTGCTGTGTGTGCTGTGTTGTGTGTTGTGTGCTGCTGTGTGCTGTGCTGTGTGCTGTGTGTGCTGCTGTGTGCTGTGCTGTTTGCTGTGTGTTGTGCTGTGTGCTGTGTATGCTGCTGTGCTGTGCTGTGTGCTGTGTTGTGTGCTGCTGTGTTGTGTGCTGTGCTGTGTGTGCTGCTGTGCTGTGCTGTGTGCTGTGCTGTGTGCTGTGTGTTGTGCTGTGTGCTGTGTATGCTGCTGTGCTGTGCTGTGTGCTGTGTTGTGTGCTGCAGTGTTATGTGCTGTGCTGTGTGTGCTGCTGTGCTGTGCTGTGTGCTGTGCTGTGTGCTGTGCTGTGTGCTGTGTGCTGTGTATGCTGCTGTGCTGTGCTGTGTGCTGTGTTGTGTGCTGCAGTGTTATGTGCTGTGCTGTGTGTGCTGCTGTGCTGTGCTGTGTGCTGTGCTGTGTGCTGTGTGTTGTGCTGTGTGCTGTGTATGCTGCTGTGCTGTGTGCTGTGTTGTGTGCTGCTGTGTTGTGTGCTGTGCTGTGTGTGCTGCTGTGTGCTGTGTGTGCTGTGTGTGCTGCTGTGTGCTGTGCTGTGTGCTGTGTTGTGTGCTGTGCTGTGTGTGCTGCTGTGTGCTGTGCTGTGTGCTGTGTTGTGTGCTGTGCTGTGTGTGCTGCTGTGTGCTGTGTGTGCTGTGTGTGCTGCTGTGTGCTGTGCTGTGTGCTGTGTTGTGTGCTGTGCTGTGTGTGCTGCTGTGTGCTGTGTGTGCTGTGTGTGCTGCTGTGTGCTGTGCTGTGTGCTGTGTTGTGTGCTGTGTGTGCTGCTGTGTGCTGTGTGTGCTGTGTGTGCTGCTGTGTGCTGTGTGTGCTGTGTGTGCTGCTGTGTGTGCTGCTGTGTGCTGTGTGTGCTGTGTGTGCTGCTGTGTGCTATGTGTGCTGCTGTGTGCTGTGTGTGATGTGCTGTGTGTGCTGCTGTGTGCTGTGTGTGCTGTGTGTGCTGCTGTGTGCTGTGTTGTGTGCTGCTGTGTGATGTGTGCTGTGCTGTGTGTGCTTCTGTGTGCTGTGTTGTGTGCTGTTGTGTGCTGTGCTGTGTGCTGTGTTGTGTGCTGCTGTGTGATGTGTGCTGTGTGCTGTGCTGTGTGCTGTGTTGTGTGCTGTTGTGTGCTGTGTGTTGTGTGCTGTGTGTGCTGTTGTGTGCTGTGTGCTGTGTTGTGTGCTGTGTGTTGCGCTGATGCTGCTGTGTGCTGCTGCTGCTGTTGTGTGATGTGCTGTGTGTTGTGCTGTGTGCTGTGTGTTGTGTGCTGCTGCTGCTGTTGTGTGATGTGCTGTGTGCTGTGATGTGTGCTGCTGCTGTTGTGTGATGTGCTGTGTTGTGTGCTGTGTGCTGCTGCTGTGTGCTGCTGCTGTGTGATGTGCTGTGTTGTGTGCTGCTGTGTGTTGTGCTGTGTGCTGCTGTGTGCTGTGCTGTGTTGTGTGCTGCTGTGTGTTGTGCTGTGTGCTGCTGTGTGCTGTGCTGTGTGCTGCACAATGCGAGCGGCGTAGTTGTATATATATATGTGTGTGTATATGTGTGTGTGTATATGTGTGTATATGTGTGTGTGTGTGTACATAAAGTTCGGCGTGCGTGCTAAGGTCAGGGGAGCAGCCACCGTGGAGTGTCTGAACACCCCCGAAATTTTGAGATTTGGCGAAGGGACGGCGCAGACGTCCGCAAACGGACAGCACACACGTTGTCAGTGGTCAGCACAAAGACGTAGATAGAGCCTTTCACAGACTGCTGGGGCAAGTGCTGTTAGCGAGCACCTATCAAGGTTGACACGGCAAACGAAGGGGTGAGTGGCCGGCACCATACCCGGTCGCCATTGTCTCCCCAGTGCGTATGTTTTAAACACACCACGCAATTTAAGGCTGAATCGGCCTAGGGGAGGCCGAAGACCCGTTCAGATATTCGGAGTCGAACTCGGGTCGCTGAGTTTCGTAGCACAGCGCACGAACCACTGCGCCACCGTTCCCCTCGGTCATCCACGCACGCGTGAACGCACGCACACGTTCACACTGCCAGCACACACACACACAGCCACATGCACACAGTCAACGCAGTCAGAAGACACGCGCACTCGGTATGACACCCGCAACTTCAAACGCGCGCCTGCACCTCTGGGCTAATGTCACTGTGGCGGGGATTCACACCGGCCAAGTTGATGCAGCTCTGATCCAGCCCAAGGAGTGCCCGCTGATCGAGCCCACCAGGCTCCACGGATGTGGTCACAACGTGCACCGCGAATACACCGCAAGCGTGCAGCCCCTGCTGCTGCTGGTGGTGGTGGCAAGGCACTCGCTCGCTCCGTGAAGACAGCAACGGGAATGACGGCTGCGTCCGCCAAGGATGCGACGTACACCCAGTGGCGCATTCAATAAGCCCGCTGTCGCTGGAGAAGTGGTCGTATCTGTTAGCAGCACCCAATCACGTTTTTTTATATTTGCCTAAACTCTACATGGAGGTACGGAATTTTATTTTGGACGAGGAAATAGCTCATTGGGGGTCGAGTGGCGGTGCAGTGATTAGCCGAGTGCACCAGCGCTAGGAACCTGGGCCACCTGAGTTCAATCCCTGGCCATGGCTAACAGCAGTGGGGAGTGAGATCTCACCTGGTGCTGGTCACTTCCCCGCTCTTTCCGCGCCCCTTCACCAACCCGATAATGCTTCTATGGGGGACCACCATGCATAGTTAGACATAGAGATTGTGGCGCTACTTGTGGGCAGCAGAGGACGGTGTATCAATATCCTTTGTTGAACTCTGCTTCTATGTTACAACGTCTATGATTTGTTCCAACAGCCCGGTGTGGTGAAATAACGGTCAAACAACGAGCTACACTGCAGCGGACTTACAAAGGGCTGAATTTGATCATCATCATTATTATTACCATTTTGAAACTAGCAGTCTCATTTTCCAAGGGAGATAACCGAACTTGCACGTTGTAAATCCCAAGCGACGATCCAAACTTGCATAGTAATGCATGGAAAACCGAGGCCCTCTGTCTGTTGTGGACCCACGACAGAATAAAATAACGTCAAGTCAAACTCTCGTCGTCAAAGTACGGCGTCGATCTCAATTATTAACGGACTTTTTGTTGTTGTTGATTTACGTTTCGTACTAACCCATGTTCGGCAACGCACGGCTTCTTACAGGTGTGAGCACGTATCGCAGCCGGTGATCTGGATACCATTTAATCTGTGTGCATGCTGCGTTATATACATTAAAAAAAGTTAAAAAGAAAAATTGGTCGGCCGCCTGGGAAATAAACATTACAGGATGTCAATGGCCAGCGAACGAGTCACATCCAATTCTTTTTACAGCTCCGTGGCAGATGCGTAAGGCATGGAAAAAGCAGACGGCCATCAAACGTGGGCACGTGGTGGATGAAATAAATGGCGCGTTGATGACATCGATGGTAAATAGCAAGCGGGCATGGAGGTAATTATCGCCAAGTCATTAAAGTCACAAGTCTTTTTAGAGCAGCGCCCATTAGCAGTGGAGACTGACAAAGAGTTTAAAGCTTGTGCATTCATTGCGCCCATTACGCGGCATTATTGACCAAATGTGTAAAAAACAAATCGTGATTTCTTTGGCTATTAAAAAAAACTTTCAGAAAATGCGGAGCCAAAAAAAAAATTACAATGCAGCAAAATAAAACTTGATCAATTTACGCTTTGTGTACTTGGTAAAGAGAAAACTAGGGTCTTTTAATTGGTATAATTAAATCAAAATTATCTTGTTAATTTCACTGATATGTTGCATGCCATTTCAAATATAATTGAGTGAAAAAACAAAACCCAGGATGTTTTATTTTCTTCGCCACAGCTTTAAATGATTTACAAGTGCAACATAATTTATACAACTACACCGCTAGATCCAGAGTATGCTCATGCAAGATCCACACGCGTTGTTGCCCGCAACAGTGCCATCAGAGTAGGTTGGAAGCAACACTGAGTTCACTTTCAACAATATATGTAAATACTGCATGATTTATGGTCAGTTTTTGTTAAATAATGCAGTCGAGTGTCTTATTGTTTCCCGTTAGGTGGCACGTAGATTTAGGTCTCTACCAAAA
>NC_083808.1:3498062-3541414 GCF_015708825.2 Lethenteron reissneri | reverse complement strand
GTGTTGTGCTGTGTGCTGCTGTGTGCTGTGCTGCTGTGTGTGTGTGTGCTGGTGTGTGTGTGCTGTGCTGTGTGCTGCTGCTGTGTGCTGCTGTGTGCTGGTGTGTGCTGTGTGTGCTGCTGTGTGCTGTGCTGTGTGCTGTGTTGTGTGCTGTGCTGTGTGCTGCTGTGTGCTGTGCTGTGCTGTGTTGTGTGCTGTGCTGTGTGTGCTGCTGTGTGCTGTGTGTGCTGTGTGCTGCTGTGTGCTGTGTGCTGTGTGCTGTGTTGTGTGCTGTGCTGTGTGTGCTGCTGTGTGCTGTGTGTGCTGTGTGTGCTGCTGTGTGCTGTGCTGTGTGCTGTGTGTGTGCTGTGTGTGCTGCTGTGTGCTGTGTGTGCTGTGTGTGCTGCTGTGTGCTGTGTGTGCTGTGTGTGCTGCTGTGTGTGCTGCTGTGTGCTGTGTGTGCTGTGTGTGCTGCTGTGTGCTATGTGTGCTGCTGTGTGCTGTGTGTGATGTGCTGTGTGTGCTGCTGTGTGCTGTGTGTGCTGTGTGCTGCTGTGTGCTGTGTTGTGTGCTGCTGTGTGATGTGTGCTGTGCTGTGTGTGCTTCTGTGTGCTGTGTTGTGTGCTGTTGTGTGCTGTGCTGTGTGCTGTGTTGTGTGCTGCTGTGTGATGTGCTGTGTGCTGTGCTGTGTGCTGTGTTGTGGCTGTTTGTGTGCTGTTGTTGTGTGCTGGTGTGCTGTTGTGTGCTGTGTGCTGTGTTGTGTGCTGTGTGTTGCGCTGATGCTGCTGTGTGCTGCTGCTGCTGTTGTGTGATGTGCTGTGTGTTGTGCTGTGTGCTGTGTGTTGTGTGCTGCTGCTGCTGTTGTGTGATGTGCTGTGTGCTGTGATGTGTGTGCTGCTGTGTGTGATGTGCTGTGTTGTGCTGTGTGCTGCTGTGTGCTGCTGCTGTGTGATGTGCTGTGTTGTGTGCTGCTGTGTGTTGTGCTGTGTGCTGCTGTGCTGTGCTGTGTTGTGTGCTGCTGTGTGTTGTGCTGTGTGCTGCTGTGTGCTGTGCTGTGTGCTGCACAATGCGAGCGGCGTAGTTGTATATATATATGTGTGTGTATATGTGTGTGTGTATATGTGTGTATATGTGTGTGTGTGTGTACATAAAGTTCGGCGTGCGTGCTAAGGTCAGGGGAGCAGCCACCGTGGAGTGTCTGAACACCCCCGAAATTTTGAGATTTGGCGAAGGGACGGCGCAGACGTCCGCAAACGGACAGCACACACGTTGTCAGTGGTCAGCACAAAGACGTAGATAGAGCCTTTCACAGACTGCTGGGGCAAGTGCTGTTAGCGAGCACCTATCAAGGTGACACGGCAAACGAAGGGGTGAGTGGCCGGCACCATACCCGGTCGCCATTGTCTCCCCAGTGCGTATGTTTTAAACACACCACGCAATTTAAGGCTGAATCGGCCTAGGGGAGGCCGAAGACCCGTTCAGATATTCGGAGTCGAACTCGGGTCGCTGAGTTTCGTAGCACAGCGCACGAACCACTGCGCCACCGTTCCCCTCGGTCATCCACGCACGCGTGAACGCACGCACACGTTCACACTGCCAGCACACACACACACAGCCACATGCACACAGTCAACGCAGTCAGAAGACACGCGCACTCGGTATGACACCCGCAACTTCAAACGCGCGCCTGCACCTCTGGGCTAATGTCACTGTGGCGGGGATTCACACCGGCCAAGTGATGCAGCTCTGATCCAGCCCAAGGAGTGCCCGCTGATCGAGCCCACCAGGCTCCACGGATGTGGTCACAACGTGCACCGCGAATACACCGCAAGCGTGCAGCCCCTGCTGCTGCTGGTTGTGGTGGCAAGGCACTCGCTCGCTCGTGAAGACAGCAACGGGAATGACGGCTGCGTCCGCCAAGGATGCGACGTACACCCAGTGGCGCATTCAATAAGCCCGCTGTCGCTGAGAAGTGGTCGTATCTGTTAGCAGCACCCAATCACGTTTTTTTTATATTTGCCTAAACTCTACATGGAGGTACGGAATTTTATTTTGGACGAGGAAATAGCTCATTGGGGGTCGAGTGGCGGTGCAGTGATTAGCCGAGTGCACAGCGCTAGGAACCTGGGCCACCTGAGTTCAATCCCTGGCCATGGCTAACAGCAGTGGGGAGTGAGATCTCACCTGGTGCTGGTCACTTCCCGCTCTTCCGCGCCCCTTCACCAACCCGATAATGCTTCTATGGGGGACCACCATGCATAGTTAGACATAGAGATTGTGGCGCTACATTGTGGGCAGCAGAGGACGGTGTAGCAATATCCTTTGTTGAACTCTGCTTCTATGTTACAACGTCTATGATTTGTTCCAACGCCCGGTGTGGTGAAATAACGGTCAAACAACGAGCTACACTGCAGCGGACTTACAAAGGGCTGAATTTGATCATCATCATTATTATTACCATTTTGAAACTAGCAGTCTCATTTTCCAAGGGAGATAACCGAACTTGCACGTTGTAAATCCCAAGCGACGATCCAAACTTGCATAGTATGCATGGAAAACCGAGGCCCTCTGTCTGTTGTGGACCCACGACAGAATAAAATAACGTCAAGTCAAACTCTCGTCGTCAAAGTACGGCGTCGATCTCAATTATTAACGGACTTTTTGTTGTTGTTGATTTACGTTTCGTACTAACCCATGTTCGGCAACGCACGGCTTCTTACAGGTGTGAGCACGTATCGCAGCCGGTGATCTGGATACCATTTAATCTGTGTGCATGCTGCGTTATATACATTAAAAAAAAGTTAAAAAGAAAAATTGGTCGGCCGCCTGGGAAAATAAACATTACAGGATGTCAATGGCCAGCGAACGAGTCACATCAATTCTTTTTTACAGCTCCGTGGCAGATGCGTAAGGCATGGAAAAGCAGACGGCCATCAACGTGGCACGTGGTGGATGAAAATAAATGCGCGTTGATGACATCGATGGTAAATAGCAAGCGGGCATGGAGGTAAATTATCGCCAAGTCATTAAAGTCACAAGTCTTTTTAGAGCAGCGCCCATTAGCAGTGGAGACTGACAAAGAGTTTAAAGCTTGTGCATTCATTGCGCCCATTACGCGGCATTATTGACCAAATGTGTAAAAAACAAATCGTGATTCTTTGGCTATTAAAAAAAACTTTCAGAAAATGCGGAGCCAAAAAAAAAATTACAATGCAGCAAAATAAAACTTGATCAATTTACGCTTTGTGTACTTGGTAAAGAGAAAACTAGGGTCTTTTAATTGGTATAATTAAAATATCAAAATTATCTTGTTAATTTCACTGATATGTTGCATGCCATTTCAAATATAATTGAGTGAAAAAACAAAACCCAGGATGTTTTATTTTCTTCGCCACAGCTTTAAATGATTTACAAGTGCAACATAATTTATACAACTACACCGCTAGATCCAGAGTATGCTCATGCAAGATCCACACGCGTTGTTGCCCGCAACAGTGCCATCAGAGTAGGTTGGAAGCAACACTGAGTTCACTTTCAACAATATATGTAAATACTGCATGATTTATGGTCAGTTTTTGTTAAATAATGCAGTCGAGTGTCTTATTGTTTCCCGTTAGGTGGCACGTAGATTTAGGTCTCTACCAAAATGAACAGCATCAAACATTGGTCTCTATAAATACATTTACGGACCGGAGGAGCAATATCTACCTTCTGTATGCAAGAGTATAGGTGTGTGTTTGTGTCAACGTGCATGTGTTGGCAGAGCAGTGGCCCAATGGTTTCTGCAACGGTTATACGACACATTTTCAGCAACTTGTACAAGACGCGAGATCCCATCGCATGGCGGTGTAGACCGACGGGGCAGCCGCTGTTAGTGAGCGCCTATTAAAGCTGGCACACGCACAAGGATCTGGTCTAGTCAGCCCCACGCAAAAGCCACTCGCCTTTGTCTCCCCAGCACTGATGTTTATCCACCACACCCACGTACTCTTTTCAGTCAACCTAGTAGGGGGGGGGGGGAAGAATCGCTTCAGATCATCACCACTGATGACTGTATGAGCTGCGGTGGAGATTATTCAAACTAATCGCCTCTGGGTTTTTAATGGAGTGCACCAATCATTGCGCCACCGCTCTCACCCTGACACAAACGCACCCCAATAAAGCGGAGAGGGGATGGTGGATTCATCACTTCCAACTAGGTAGCCAGTGGGCCCTCCCGCGGTGAACATTATACAAATCGCGATGAATAATCACACGGGCAGGCAGCATCGCACATGCACAATCTGCGGCGACCTGGGAAGATGAATGCGTCGAGGTGTAGTTACAACGATGACATCAACAGCAGCAGCGGGCGGTTAGGAGGAGGAGGAGGGGGCAGCGAAGGAATTTGCAATGCACAGCGCTTGAATATATACGGCCGGACCCCCAACCCACATCTTACATGGCTGCATTATCCAGAGTCTTAGGGCTTGCAGCAGACACGAGCGTTTGCCATTGTTGTGCTGCGCTGTTGGAAAGGCCTCCACACGAAGAGGGATTATCGTCTGGTGATGCTGTCGTAACGTCGGCGATGGTGCACTAGGCCACGTATTGAAACCAAAAACAAAAACCTCAAATACATTCGTCAATAACGGCGGCCCTTCTTCATAGCACAAGAAGATGAGGCATTTTTTTCCCATCAAGAGCCATTGCCTATTATAGGTGGTTTTTTTTCTCTTCCGATTAAGGCCACATTGTTCTTGACGAACACGTTGAGTTTTGTTGTTTATTATAGCCTCAATAAAAAAGCCCGAGGGAGTTCCTCTGGGGAGTATTTTGGCCTACTCTTCCACGCTGAGACGGCATGCGCCCACGTGCATTTTAAACAACACGTTCAGCAACACTTTAAGCAACACTTTGATTACTTTAATTACCACGCACGTACACACGACCACCTCCTTACTCCGTGCCAGTCATGGGGGGCGACTTGACTATACTTCACCCACTATAGTCAGTGGTGGGTGAAGTGGCGGGGTTGGGGGGGGGGGGTAGCACTCGCCACTGATGTTAGCCGTGTCCGGGAATCAGAGAGTATAAAACAAAGACAAAGATTCCCCGTATAGCCTGAACAGACTGTTTGGGTAAGTGTTGTAAGTGAGCACCTATGAAGGCCGGAACGACATACGAGGGGCTGGGTAGCCAGCACCACCCCCGGCCGCCTTTGCCTCCTCAGTGGTGATGTTTACACGTTGCACCAGGTAGTCATTTGAGGCTGAGTCGACCTAGGAGAGGCACAGGACCGGTTCAGATAATTATTTAGATAGAGGATATACTCATGCACAACAACAATCGCCATTTTCCACGAAGTGGTGGTGACGTCACCACGACGCTTTTGCCAGGCTATGTGCACCTTGAGGCCACGTGAAGTGTCGAACGCCCGCTGGCAGGCATGGGGCAGACCCAGATGCCATAGATCAACTGACTGAGACGACTGGCTGATGCACCACCTGTGCCCCCTACTGTGCCAACTTGTTGTGCTTTTGCCACCCGGCGCTCCGCTCGTTGTTGTGAGCGTCGCTCCACCGCCCTCCGTTGTTGTTGGAGGGCGACTGCCTCCAACTGCCCAGTAGGGTCCTTCACGAGCCTCCTCCACAGAGGCCGATCTTGACACCGCTGGTATTAGTCATCGGCAAGTCCACTCAGCTCCACGTTCTCCCGTACCACATCACTCCATCTCTTCTCTAGCCCGTGCCGTGCCCATTTAGCCCCCTCGATCCGGTCGAACAAAGCTGTTTAGGCATGCGGTGGCTGGGCATATGGGCTACGTGACCCAGCCAACGCAGCCTTGCCTGCCGGAGGAGCTCACTGATGGGACTTTGTCCACATCTTTCAAGGATTTGTGAGCTCCTCACACATTCCAGGCTGGTTAAACCCAGGATGGATCGTAGGCAGGCCAGCCTAAATGTTTCTAACCGGCGAAGATGTTCCATTAGGGGGGTCCACATTTCGCAAGCATAGAGAAGGGAGGGAATGACCGTGGCCGAGAGAGGACCTGAAGTTTCGTGCGGAGTGATAGACCAGGTAGCTTCCACACAGCGTTACGCAACCAATGAAAAGATAATGCCGCTCGACCTATTAGGAGTGAGACCTTTGCTGTTAAACCGGAGCCGGTCATGAGCACACTGCCAAGGTATGGGAAACTCTCCACTCTCTCCACAACTGCCCTATCACCAATTTGGAGTTGTGGAGGTGGAGTGTCCAATGGTGCAAAATACCCAGGCAGGTGCTTAGTTTTGGTGGGGCTGATGATAAGGCCCCACCTCTTGGTGGCGAGCTCCAGGTTCAGCAGCAGCGCCTCCAACTCCTCCTCTGAGTGAGCAGCAATTATCAAATCTCACGCACGCACAAACACATGCAACAATTACATTAACCATCAAGTGGCGGTGATGTCACCATGACACCCGTGCCAAGGCCACTTGGACCTGTCACCAAAGGGCCCGGGCGGAAGGCCAGTCAAGTGTGAGTCTTGATTTATGGAAAACAATCAGGGTTGGGGAACGCGACCTGACCGAGATGGCCCAGCCGTTATTTAATTCTCTGTGTGCACGAATTCAACTCCTTCCAATGTGCCACGGGTCTCCGGCTTGCGAGAGAGAGGAGGCATCCACTCGTGGAATCGCGTGGCCGAGTGCATCTGAAGCTGGCGGAAAGAAGCCCTGGGGATTGAGACGTTGCGCACAACTAATCCCCCCGGCGCCTCTGAATAACGAGGAGCTCTCCAGTTGCAGTTGCAAAGCGGCTTCCGTTTCCACCTCCCCCACCCCACCCGCCTTATTCCGGCTCGGCGAGTCCGTCCCAATGAAGGGGTCAACGTGAAACCCGCGGGGTCGGTGTCTCCGCGAGCGCATTCCTCCTCCTTGATGACCGTCATCATGGACGGAGACTGCCATCGACGTCCCTGCGTGTGGCCCTCTGTCGTCAACGCAAAAGCAGTGCTGATTTTTCATAAATATTTTTTTCACATATATTTTTTCAAATATATTTTTTCACATAGATTTTTCACATTCATCTTTCATATATATTTTTTCACATATATTTTTCATATATATTTTTCACATATATTTTTTGTATATATTTTTCATATATATTTTTGCACATATATTTCTTCATATATTTTTTCACGTATATTTTTTCATAAATATTTTTCAGATATATTTTTTCATATATATTTTTTACATATAGTTTTTCATGTATTTTTTCAAACATCTTTTTTCATATATATTTTTCATGTATATATATTTTCATATTTATTTCATTCTCTGTCTCGAAGCTATAACCGACGAATGAATAATATAATGCGCAAGTAGCCCTTTGGGAAGGAATTAATACGACCGAATAATGATGCTAATGTCAATGTATACAAGGCCGTAACGTGCTAAACCATCACGAGAGTCCTGCACAAATAACAAGAAACAAAACAGATGGAGATGTTTTAGATGTATTCAGCAGGAAGTACTTAATGATCTGTTCGGCTCTATTTCACGAGCGCCCTGCGACCGTACGGGAGTTGCACCGCTCAGATCTTAGTCACGCAAAGCACAGTTACGTGCCTGTATGACATCGACCATCGGTACGGGCGCTCCACACGCAACAAGAATAGGGCACCGGTCGAACACGTAACAGTTGATTGGCAGGCGTTACGTGGTGGGGTAAAGTGGGGGTACTCGCACATCTCCGAAGATGTGTAACGAGCATGGGAGAGCGGGCCAACCACTTTTTGACATTCGTCGAGTGGAGGCCCACTCTTCCAGCAGTGCCGTGAGGAAGTCATTTTAGGGCTGCGCTTTTAGCGTTTCGCGTAACATCGCGATGACAGAGCGTGTGCTTTTAACTTTTTTATCACACGGATGATCCCGTGTAGCCAGTTGCCCGATTACAAGGGAGACCCGTGGTGTTAGGTGAGAGCAGCAACAACCACGAACAAATATCATGGGACCTTTTTGCCAGTATCAAAGTATGAAAATACGAATACTTCGATAATGGCAAAATGGTCCCATGATATAGCTGCTCACCCCGATTTTAAATGTTCTGATACGTGCATCGTCTTTGTCCTGTTCCCCTTTGGAGTTCACTGGCCTGACACTGGTGAGACTCCGCCATAAAGAGGGCGTCTCTGGTGTTGGACAATCAGGTTCAAAGACAATGCATACAATATCAGAGGATGTGTGTTTGCATGTTACCCACAAGTACGTGTGGTTAATGCAGACTTGATGACTTGCAAAAGGTCTCGATTTGGTGTTTGAACATCTCAACACCTCCTCTTTAATTGGCAGAAAGAGTGAAACCTTTTCACTTTTTTTCCAAAACGGGATCATTCACGATGTGCCCAAGCTCGTCAGCACGTGACCTAGCAGGTGTCACAGGCTGCTGCTGGGCCCCCGTTGTCAGCATAGAACAATGGAGAGAAATCCATTTTTGCACTGTGCTATCTTCCAACATCTATGCACCCACACCTTCACTAAACCCCGAATTGATCAGCTTGGCAAAGAATGGTAGAAAAAAAATCCTCTACGACATACTCTTTGGTTCTGTCGGTAAAGTCACGTGGGTAGAAAATAATATAAGATAATTCGTCTAGGAGGCCGCTCTCATAGCTTACTTTTACATGCTAATTTCTCACATTAACATAATGCTAATCTCTCACATTAACATAGCCACTTCTGTGCCCTCGTCGAGGAGGCCGTTCTCCTATCTTACAGCTACATGCTAATTTCTCACATTAACATCACTAGCCTCGGCCACTTCTTTATGACCCTTGAGTTACATCCATTTCAAACCTTTTAAAACAGTCTGCGTCAGCAGCAGACCATGCTTTCCCACCTGATGATGGACACTTGTGTTGCGCCCGAAACGTCGTGAATTATCTTATTTTAGTTTATACCTACGTGACTTTACCGAAAGAATCAAAGAATATGAAAGGGGGGAGTTTCGCAACTTATTTTTTGCGACCCACCAAAGAGTCGTCTCCTCATCGACGGACCACAGGCATGCACCACCATCGCCTGCAGAAAAAAATAAATAAAATCAGGGTGATAAAAGTGTCGGCTTGATTTTAAAGAGACTGGCTGGGCTGAAGTCATCACTCGAGGTGCAATGCGGCCTATATCATTGAGAATGCCCCTGCACCCCTGTCCTCTCGCCTGCACTGACGAGTATCGGTGTGCCGGGTACCATCGATGCCTGGTACTACCACCCGGAACGGCAAAATGTTGCAATATACGATGTGAGTGAGGATGTGTAATAACACTTTTGTATATATATAAAGAATATACACAAGCGCTTGACAGATCGTGATGGTTCAAGTGTGCGATGCCCATTACAACAGGTAAGCCTCCAATCTCCAGGGCACACACAGCAACGGCGTTTCCAGTCCTTCACGACCGCTAGCCATGATGAGCCCAGGGCCAGGCCAAAACCCTTGTGAGAGCACCATCTTTCAGGGCCTTATTACGCGGCAGCGAACGGGAAGAGGCAACTTGTACGCGCGCCTCTGAGATTTGGAGGGAGGGAGGCAAATTGCACGCTGCGCAAGGCATCGACGCCTGGGTCAGAAGGGGTGAAATATTGTCCTGGATTACGGACTCATTGTATCCTGAAGCCAAACCCCCGTGAGCAGAAAGCAGAAAGAAAATCAAAGAAAATAAATGCACTACGCGTGTCCCTAATTGAATGCACGAGCAGCACTTAGGGTTGTAGGATGAAGTAAGGTGATGGATAATTTGCTCTCGTCTGCCGAAATGTAGGCTGCGGTTCTGCAGGGAAATAGCAAATAATTACAAGCGGATTGCTGAGGTTTGTGCTTTTGCCAAATGTAAGACATTTCAATGAAATGTGCATCAGTGAAAATTGCTCAATTGTTTTGGTTGAAGATTACAATGCTAATAAACAAACAAATGCATTTTTCGGGCACTTGCCAACCTAATTTAATATAAAAATGAGTACAGTAATGGAAACATGAAATGCGTTGAATAGCGATGGCTATATCATTTTTAGAAGGCCTTTGCAGCAATGGCATTGGTTTGATTCTTACACAGCAGCTGCAGCAATCAGAATGTAAAGTTTAATAAAAATGTTTTCTCTCAAGGCCACCAAATTGTATTAAGTGCTACCGCATCCATAATAGAGGTTGTTTTGAGTAAGGTCGCGTAAATATATAAATGTGTCGTTAAAACCCGCCACCACCCGACACAGCCAATTAGTAATGTTTTTCACGTAAACAGAACGTGCCAATTCGTCACTAGTACAGCGACACCGGTGTGTTGGAGAGCCAAGCCACAACATTTACAATCTGAGTGCGACGTTTCGCCAGTAATTACAACTAGCTTCATCAGGCGACAGCCAGATATGTGGAGAAGTCCACCCGTTTCGTTCCTTATATAGAGGCGTAGATGTGGTGACCACGCTTCTGCACTCTTGCACAAAGTGGGGGGGGGGGGGGGGTTAATGAGTCAACGTACATTATGCATGTGTACTATACGAGCCAATTGATCTTGTCCTTCCTGTCTATTGTGTTTATTAAAATAGCCGTACCAACGGTAGTCCCTATTGAAGTATGGTGCCCTTTGCAGGCATGCATTTAAACACTGTGTCGGATGGCGGCGGGTTAAACGACACATTTATGTATGTACGCGATCTAACCCCACAAAAATGCCTTTATTATGGTTGATATTGGTCGCGAAAGCCTACGTGTTAAACTGCTACCCGCATCTTTACACATCCATTGCCCTTTTTTTATCAAAAAAATATAGGAAATCATTGCGGGTCAGTGAGCCTAAACACATTTTACATTCGAGGCAAATTTTGGCAATAACTTCTCCGCAACCGTTTGTTGTATTTTTGTTGTTGCAGCAATTCATGGTTCACGTGGTCCGACCGTGTGTACGTACGCCTTGGATGTACAGTAATTTCTTTACGGAGGAAACAAGTCACGTTAGACGAGTGATTGTCGACAGTTGTTGCATTACATCGCCTGCTGCGCGGATCGCCTCCTCTGCGCCTGTGGTGGCGCGTGTCTTCTTCACGTGGCATTTGTTTGCTGACAGAGTGCGCGGCTCTGTGTGCCCAGAGCCTCGGGAAAGGCCCTCCAAAACAACCTCGATCAGCCTGAGGTGGCCCGGGTGGCTCAGAGCTTCGGTGGTGGCACTGCTGAAATATTACGATCGAATCAGGATGACCGCCTGGGTTTTAAAACCATGTTCTCGAGTTCAGCAAGATGATGGTGTCAGCCCAGTCACCGACCACTGCAAAAGCAAAGCACCATGTACAATGAGATTTTGCACTGGCTAAATTCCAGCTTCGACACTGATGAATGCATTAAATCATCTCTATTTGTTATCTCACAATCTCAGAGCAGAGCTCATGCAAAACCGCACCCCATACTGTGTAAAATATAATTTAGGCTACTTATGTGAGCCACGTTATGGCACGTGGGGCACACTACTTTTTGTGGGTTTTCCAAATGTATTGCTCGTCTCGTGACCCGATGCCGAGAGTACAGTCGGGAAAAAAAATGAAAAAAAATTAAGAGACCCTCCATTGGCTTCCTATGACGATGCAGGGCATCGCTACAATTTGCCTCTCCACCCAGAGTGGCACGTGACACGCAGCTCAGCCTTCCGCTCGCCAACAGTTTCGTGCTGTAAATAATGGCTCGACACGCCTCGCCTTCGCTAACTCGGGGAGCATCTCCGGCGCTCGCCGTTGTCTTACAAGGCTCTCACCAGGGGGGCATCGAGTCAGCCGTGGTGGACAGAATTCATTTTCTCCCAGCCTTTCAGCAAAAAAAAAGAAATCATCCTAGAAATGCAACGCATTCCCATGGTAACCAATTATTTCTGCTTGTGTCTGAAGTAATGTTGGGGCAGCACGTCGATTGATGTGCACCACGCTGCTGTATATCCTGGTGGGATAAATGTTTTCCTTTTTTTCCCGAACAGTTTGATAATATTTATATAGTGGTAAACACATTAATTCTGCCAGAATTAAAATCTCTGGCCGGGCACCATATCATTTTAATGCTGTTATTGATTTCAATAAAATAGAACTATGAGCTGTTATGGCAGGTTCATTACGAATTTGGCTATTAACAACTAGTTGCGTACTAAATATCACATTGTACGAAAATTAAAACGGCACTAAATAAGAGTTAAGTGGAGTTTGTTTTGCAAAGCGCAGTGCGTAAATGCACCACGATGCTTGTGCATTAAATATTAAACGTGTGGCTGCTTCAATTGCCACCCCTCGGCAATGGAATTTTCGTGGGCTAGATGGACCGTTCATTTCTTAAAGCCTCCTGGACAGTAGAGCAGTGCTACATTGGTTCTCGCATTTCACCATCAACCAGGTGACCTGGGGTTGATGCTCGGCCACAAACGACATCAGTGACGAGTGGATAAAGAACTGGGTCACCAACTCGCATTGACCAAGCATACTGAAGACCACTCTGGGTCATGGGGGTTGCTTGACCATACTTCACCATGCTGGTTAGCATCGGATGGTGGTGATTTTAGGGGAGGAGGGCGGGGCAGAATCTCTTCAGATAGCACTGGTCAACAACAACAAAAAAACGTTTTTTCTGGCCTGGATTTTAGTAGCTGTTCTAGACTAATTTCAGGGTGCTGATTCCAAATCTGATCTCAGATTTGCTCTATCACATCTCATTTGTACCCGAAATTAACTCTGTCACTTATGATTGCAAGTTGTTGCGAGTCAGTGACTGCTTTAGTGTTAAAATGTGGTGCTGTATTTTTAGAATAGTGTGTCTTATAATATAATTTTATGTAGATATCCACATTTATTTAATATTTTTCTTCTGCAGTTTTTATTGAAAATACAATATTTAATATCTCAAAAACCTGATGTGATAGACAAAAACTGATACCAGATTTAGAATCAGCACCCCAAAATTACCTTAAAACCGTTGGAATACCTTATGACAGAAAAAGTGTGTTGACCAGTGTATAGTCATCATTACTGATGTATATTTGTACATTGAATTTTTTTCGCACCGTACTCAGCCAACCTTGCGAATCGGAGGTGCGGGGAAGGACAACAAACTAAACACAGAAAGCAGTTCCAAAGAAATTAGTTTTCAATCTGACGTCAATTTTGGCCAAGAATCATTCTGGCCACTGGGTTTACAGCTCAGTACGATAAACCACCGTGCCACCACTACACCTAATTAAAAAAAGCATATTTGAATCAATATTGAAATGTAGCAAATCAATATGTATGCACATAAACATTACATGCGATCGATTTTTTACCTACATATTCATTTTAAATGTTACATTTGTTGTTGTTTCTTTTCCCGATGTGACCACTTGAACGAGAATAGTTTCGAGGATATCTCCAGGGCGTGAGGCTTCACGTAAGCAAGGCAAAATCAATGCGACCATATTTATGGCAATTGTCCACGGTGCTGCAAGCGAAATAAAGGAAATAACCGCTTCACCGGCGACTTTTTTCCGCGGCAAAAAAAACAAACAAGTCGATAAATAAGCAACAACAACAAAAACCTCAAACAATCTCGACGCAAAACGTAACGCCCAGTGGAAGCGAACAGCAGCAAACCCAAGCGCATACGCGTCCAATGAAAGAATACGAGAGAGAAGAAGAAGAAATCCACTTTAGAAAAATCTAAACTAAATTAGATTCAGATGGATGAAGAGTGAAAAGATATTCTCTCGCCGGCGGCGCGAGTCGAGGTTTGCGGAGATGAGCTGCCCCCCCAGCATCCTCAGATGTTGGTCACGGTTGAGAGCCCAACTGGATTGCTCCACGTGGACCCGCAATGTCCCTTCTGATGCCGAGGTCACGCGAAGCGTTTTAAACCATCAACTCGTCCCTCTTGCACAGCCGGCCAAAGCCGAGAGAGAGAGCAGAGCCTCATTATGCGACTGGAGAAGAATGTTTGAATTCTGAAATGCTTGCCATTTGTTTTATTTTTTTCCTTCTCTCTTACGGATGGATGTGCTCGCGTCACTCACAATGAACGGCGGGTTTTGTTGTGGTGCCGAGGATGGAAATAAAATTTAGTTTTTTGTCCGTAGCCGGAGTCTGATACGTAAACGCAATGCACGCAAGGTTCGGGGCTTGCTCTGAGCAACACGAAGCCGCGGCAAGAACACACAGGCACGAATAAGTCACGCGTAAAAAAAAAACGCTTTTCTTATACAAATCGTTGGGTATTGCTTGACGGCTAATTTTCTTATAAACAATTTGAACGTGCTTCCCTGCGGTAATTCCAACACACCGGTGTGCTGTACTCGTAACGAATTGGCATGTTCTGTTCACGTGACAAACCGTACTAATTGGCTGTGTCTGCTGGTGGCGGATTTAACGATACATTTATATTTAAACGATCTAACAAAAAAAACTGTATTATGGATAATTTTGGTTGTGAAAGCCTGCTTACGTGTTAAATTTTCAATAGAATTCTGAACTTAGCAATTCAACAAGATGTCAGAGAAATTCTCCATACAGTACCAGTGGTAATATGCTTAGCACATTAAATTTTTCATAACGTTCGATAATACATGAAAACATTTGGCACAGAAGTGACATGCTCTCTGGTTATTTTGTTCATTTATGTATGTGTTCGTTCATTGCTTTAATATTCCGGAATATATCAAAGTCCTCATCTATAGCAAGCGCACCTCACTCTCTGTTTTAATTTAGCTCAAATTATTAGTCAATTGCACACAATTTTTTGCTTGATTTGCATTTATATTGAATGTTTAATCACGTAATTAGCTGCACTGATACAATGAAACCAGTTGTATGCAAATGATGATTGTGTGAAAACTGATATCGATGGCTACAAAACACGTTTTAAATCACGATGCTTTGTTTGTAAATTACGTGCAAAGCAAAAACTCAGATTACACGTAGCACCTGTTAAAACAAATTTTGTTGCTACATTTGCAATCCTTCAAGTCTAAGTGTTGATTCAAGTAAGGTGTTATTTCAAATAAACAAACCAATCTTTTTAAAATTATGCCTCACATGAAAACAAAATGTTTTCTAGTTATTTACCCCTACGTTTGTAGGCCGTTGTCAATTCACTGCTGGATGGGAGTCTCTTCAAGCCATGAAGTTCACATTTTTAAATCCTTTATATTAAGTTCGCTTGCTTGCGTGCTTGCGTGCTTGCGTGCTTGCTTGCGCGCTTACGACCGTGCTAATCTTTCGGTCGTTTTTTAACCAACTTCCCGTGATCCAATCGAGCTGACATTTTGCACACAGACTCGTTGTGCGAGACAATTAATGTTCGTGAAAAATGTTTTCCAAAATTTTACACTGTTTAGGGAAAACAAATTAAATATTTAATTACCAATTGCTTAATACTGGCAGACAATCATCTGACCCATAGGTGGCAGCCATCTCAAGACAGAGGACGAGAGGACTCTAGCCGCCACGCATATAAAGGATTTATAGTAAAAAACTTTGTTTTTACGGGTTATACTTATTTAAATCCTTTATATTAAGTTCGCTTGCTTGCTTGCGTGCTTGCTTGCTTACGACCGTGCAAATCTTTCGGTCGTTTTTTAACCCACTTCCCGTGATCCAATCGAGCTGACATTTTGCACACAGACTCGTTGTGCGAGACAATTAATGTTCGTGAAAAATGTTTTCCAAAATTTTACACTGTTTAGGGAAAACAAATTAAATATTTAATTACCAATTGCTTAATACTGGCAGACAATTATCTGACCCATAGGTGGCAGCCATCTCAAGACAGAGGACGAGAGGACTCTAGCCGCCACGCATATAAAGGATTTATAGTAAAAAACTTTGTTTTTACGGGTTATACTTATTTAAATCCTTTATATTAAGTTCGCTTGCTTGCTTGCGTGCTTGCTTGCTTGCTTACGACCGTGCAAATCTTTCGGTCGTTTTTTAACCCACTTCCCGTGATCCAATCGAGCTGACATTTTGCACACAGACTCGTTGTGCGAGACAATTAATGTTTGTGAAAAATGTTTTCCAAAATTTTACACTGTTTAGGGAAAACAAATTAAATATTTAATTACCAATTGCTTAATACTGGCAGACAATTATCTGACCCATAGGTGGCAGCCATCTCAAGACAGAGGACGAGAGGACTCTAGCCGCCACGCATATAAAGGATTTATAGTGAAAAACTTTGTTTTTACGGGTTAATTTTTTTTACCATAATTCCCCACACGAAACAGTGCAGGTTGGTGAAGGCGGGGAGCATGGACGGTTTAGCACAGTACGGTACAACAATTTGCTTTTGCTACACGACTCCCGACTGCTGAGAACACACGCTCGACACTCATTGCCGTTTGAGGTCTGAAAACACGTGACAAATTCCAGGTGCTTTGGTCTCAGGCTTCTATTGCCATATCTAAATTATTATTATACATACTACAATTGAAATAACTGAAGAAATGACTCAAATTGCAAAGGCAGCGCTTAGAGAAAATGTTACTTTGAAAGGTTCGTATGTAAAGTAGGTTAAATGTTCTAAAATCGTTGCTTCAAAATGCTTTACACTTCCTGCAAGTTTAAAGTCTCAGGAAATCATTGTGCCCGAGGCTGCACACGTTTTGTGCTTTGCAATTAAGGCCAAACAGCTGATGATCCTACAACTTTGCCTACATTTCTTATAACCAACATCATTAAAGCGCCGCTCCCATCTTTAATATTTACCTCGGGGTTCGCGGTCCCGGGTAATTTATCTCCGCAATGAGCAAATGCGGGCTGCAACATCAGTCTGCGCGCGAAGCAGTTGGGAATAAAGATGAATTCGCCTTTTTTTTGTTTTGGGCCGAACCGTCAAGGCTGAGCAAGTGTCCGCGGTTTGTTTGCGAGGGATCACACACAACCCAGCCGCGGCTTCCCCATCACAGCGACGGCCCATCGCCACCGCACACGCAGCCCCCACTGATCGATAGAGCGTGCACTCATCAAAAGAATCACGCGGGTGAGGCTCCATGGTTTATATATATGTGTATTTTTGGGGGGGGGGGTGGTTGGAGCTCTGGCGGCTACGTCCGACCGCTGCTCTCGTTTGTAAGAAATAGAATTCCACATCGCGCTGCGGATATAAAAACTGAGCGCGCGCTCGTTAATTTCCCCCCCTTCGCACTCGTGAGCGAGCGGAGAGGGTGGGTGGGGGGGGGGATTATTCATTTCGTTGCTTAGGTCGTCCGCGTGCGTATTTGCCGGCTTTAATTCGTGCATTCAAAGTCATTAAACCGGGACGGCGGCGCGGTGATGGGCAGAGTTATGTTTGCATCGTTTCGCGATATGACCTCGGGAGACCTCTCCCGCGGGGCGAGATGGATTGTAAATAAACTAATGGCTGGACCAGTTTCTGAATGAACCCATTATTCATTATCTTTTGAGACATTTCGGGCGCATTCAGCAAAGCTTAATAAAAACAGATCCTGCTCCAATATTTAAGGATAAATATATCCTCGCAAATAAGCAAAGGCATTGCTTTGTCTTGTCCTGCATGGATGTTTAGTTTTATTTTGCTAACATGGACGCATAGGGGAATGCTTTAACACGAGCCGGCGAGTTCCTTACCAGCACATAAGGGTTTCCAAATGCTCAATTCTCACTCATCATTCAAAAGTCTTACAATGAAAAAAAACACATCTCACCTTCTCCTGATTGGGAAAAAATGTGCTTTTAAATCTGCGGTAAAATAACTACAGTTAAAACACTTTTAAATCACCACTGTGAGCACATTTCGCTGGCCGATGTTGTTCTACCTATCCATTGCTTTACGTATCTGCTTTCTCATTGCTAAGTGTTTTCTCGATAACATGTTACACTTGACGTTCCCATTGTGTATGCTTTGCTTCTAGATCTGAAGCTTTCGTGACTGCAAGGATTCATATTCTTAGGGTTTTTCGGTAAAGTCACGTAGATAAAAAATTAATAAAAGTAAAAATAAAAATCACGACGTTTCGGAGACAACACAAGATTCCGTCTTCAGGTGGAACCGTCACAGCACGAAATCATATTCTTAAAAACCTAAGAATATGCTTTGCTTCACCGATTTGTTGTATCTTTTACCCTGAACAAGACACCCCGTGGGCCCAATGGCTTCTCGTCTGGTTGAATTAAAGGTTTAAATCTCAGCACACTGTTTCCAATGTTAACAACACTCCTCCTTCCTTTCCAGGCGTCATTCTGTCGCAGAAAGAAAACGTAACAATACACGTTGCGCCAAATTGTGTAAACCATATTTCTTGAATGATTTTCTAATTTATTTAAATTCAACAACCGTCCCCAGTATAACCTTGTTGGCCCACATCTGACTCTCTTGAAGCCGAACCTCCTGAGCTGGTGCCTTGAAACGCCAAGCACCAATTCTGCTTCGACTTGCAGAGATCCAAAGCGCCATTGGAAACAAAACAAAAAAGTCAAATCTTAAGCACCGTTGACACCCCCCAAGCCATTAGCGGCTGCACTGGAAGTAGCTCCACAAAGCAAACCGAACGTGATATTTTCCGATGCGTATGTTTCACTTCGTGGGACGTGAAACGCCTCCGAGGCTCTTTGAGGTCATTGCAAGGTCGTGCACAGGTCAGTCCATAAAATAGTTATGACGCATTAAGTGTGTAATACGTATTAGAAATAAAGCAAAACTATTTTGTTATTGTTGTTGTTGACTCACGCGGAATTATTTTGCAACGTGTATTAGATCTTCAGTGAAACTACCGGTGCATAAAAACTGGACATTTTGCGAGAGGAAAAAATCTGCACCGAACAAGACATTACACAGAGGCCATCTGAAAGTAAATGCAGATCTCCTCCGCACAAGAGGAACTAGTTTGACCGTTGACTCCTGGGAAGATGAGGGATTAATGCACCTGCTCACTGTTGCCTTGAATATCACAATCCCGTCAGAGCACCGATGCAGCCGCATAGCTCTGCACCCCATTGTGAGTTTTTTTTGTTGTATCTGTCGGAGCTGCGAGGATTATCCCACCGCCTCACTGACCATTGTGAATTTAGCGATGCAAGGGGCAGTTCCGTCTGGCACCCGCCACGCCGCGGAATTGAATTTCGCGTAAATACGACAGCCCCCTTGACACGTGGGGCCCTGCAAGCTTCGCCGAAGACCCAACAGCAGAAGTAATGTCAGATTAGATGTCCTGTTTGCCTGCACCTACCGTGAATGGACAGCAGACACGTGGAAAGTGCAACAGCACACGTCACGCCAGATAAAACCCCACTAAGAGTAACATATTTTACACCCGCTCGTGGACTTCGTGAAATATGAAACAAACAAACAACACGTATTTTGGCCAATTATTCCGCCTCGTTTCGAAACAATCCCACCCCACGCTCCACCATTCAAAACGCGCGCGTGCAAATGAACTCAACTGGCGCTCTTTTTGGCCCGCGTCTAAAGAGGCCACTCTCTTTTTTGCGCGGGCGCGAGACCATTGCGCGGACAAACAGGGACGTGTCCCGTTGCTTTCCATCGCCGCGCTCGCGTGCGCAAAACGGCGTGCCACGAACAGTCGGCAACAGAACAAAACGTGGGCCCCTCCACGCCGGGACCACCGTGGCCTACCCTCAGCAGCCCAAATCGAGCCGTGCCGTGCCGTGCCGAGCCGTGCCGAGCCGCATTGCCTTTGCGGCAGCTTCACGCACGCCTGTGCTCGATGACGCATCGGAAGGGAAAAAAATGCTCTTCGAAAATACGGAAAGAGATTTGCGCGTCGAAAATGGATTTTCTTTCTTTTTTTTGACGCTCGCCAAAACACCACGCGTTCTCACGACGACGACCGCGTCACAGTTGGGGGGGGGAGGGCAGCACTCGGCGCAGGCAAGGCCACGAGAAACTGAAAGGGGCCGCCCCTAGATTTATTTATTTTTTTAAAAAATACATACGGACGCGTCAAATATCGCATCGCCTCAAACTCAAATCCTAATGAAACAAAACAAAGGCATTAATATAACACATCAAATTAATCTCAGCCTATCTTGTCTGCATCATCCCTCTCATCTCATCTCGCCGTATCTATATTTTCGTCTACATTTGTATTCTCTCACAACTTTCAAAAAGCCCTTGTTTTCATCTCTTCTCTCATCTCACTATGAGCTTCTACTCTACATATACTGAAGGTGGCGGGGGGGGGCACCTAAAATAATATTTGCAATCGGCTTGCACCGCTGGGGGTTTACCATCCCCATATTTGGCAGTCGTGGAAGTTGAAACAATAGATGTCAGCCCGTCCCACATACCCCTAAAGTGTAAACAATGTATACTGACGCCCACTGAATGTTATAACTGGTGCGGAGTTTTCTTGCATTGAGCCAATGCTGCTGGTTTGATGTTCTCCCAGGAGGTCGTGCAGTCAATGGATTGTGTAAAGAACACTTTTTTTTTAAGTGGAGAGATTAATAACAAAAACAATGTGTCGACAAAAGAAGACGTTCATTTCAGTTGACAGATGGGTCAGAAATGTAGACATTTACAAAGAAAATGGAACAAATTTGTAAATCGTATAAACAAGCATGGAGAGGTACATACAACATGCAAATGACATGCAAAGCACATGACAATGACATACAAAATAATCATAATATCCAAACCCCGTACTCATTGCCACAACAACCAACAGGCACAATTCACTGATGGGCACATCCGGTCGCACGAATCGGATCCCGACATGCGATTTCCTAATCTTGACAGGCCTCCAGATGTTGTCATTTGCATCGCGTTGGATAGTCTTGTGAAAGTTGGGAGAGATAAAAACCCCGAGCAAATCAAGTTAAAATTAATATTTTTCTTCAGGCGAATATAATTGAAGCAATCAATGAGCTCTGTGCCAAGTTGAAATAGTGATCGGTATGTTAAAAAAGTGTGTTTCGAATGTTTAAAAGTCTATCGGATGTAACTATGAAGGTTTTTTTATTGGGCCAACTTATGAGACATGGTAAGCAGGCAAGAGTGTAAGACATCTCAGACGGGATGAGAGAAGGTCGTCTCAGATGGTTGGCACGTGTCGTCGGAGGAGAACAAAAGCACAAGAAATAGGCGACGAACATCGCAAACACAGGGCGAATTGCCCGATGATGCTGGATGTAATTACCAGCGAAACGTCGTACTCAAATGTTGTGGTTTCACGCTTCAACACACCGGTGGGCTAAAGCAGTGAACTATTTGTCTTTGTCAACGTGACATTTTTTTTGCTGATTGGCCGTGTCAGGTGGTGGAGGGTTACGACACATTCATAAATAACGCGATCTAAACCCAAAAACGTTGATTATGAATAATATTGGTCGCGAAAGCCTGCTACGTGTTAAACAGGGCAGAAACTGAGAGGCAGGGCCTTGAGAGAGATGGTTCGCAGTGGCATCGAGCCAGGATGTGAAAGACTGTGGAGGGGATGTGGAAGATGATGGCCGTGGGCAGGAATGTCCTAGGACAGGAACGAGGATCCTGAAGGCAGCTCCCACAAAATGGGAACATTTTTCAGGATGATGACAGGAGAGAGAGAGAGAGAAAAAAATGTTCAGAGAGCTTGGGTTTCACTTTGCCAGCACCGTGCGGGCGTTTACGACTCTCGGTGCTAGGGTTACATATGCCGGGCCGTTTGATTAAAGTTTCATGCTAGACACTCAGCGGCCGGGTCACTCTAATCAGCAGATGTGGACCTCACCGGAGCAGCCCCCCCCCCCCCCCCCTGTGCATTCATCACTTATTTACTTGCATGCACGTGACGAATAGCAATGCAGGCCACGTTCCGAGAACTCTCGGGATCTTATTTGCGATGCCACCGAGTGGCATGTCGTGGCGGCGTCAAATTATTCCACCATTAACCGTTTCTGCAAATAGCGTCATTAGTTTTGTTTTTTCTCATCTAATGCCGAAGTGTCCATTCCACTTGTCCTCATTGCTACAGTTACTACTACTTGACTACTGTGGGGGGAAAAAACTGAACCAGCTGTGCTGTGACCACCATATTTCTTCAGTTACTTTGTACACAACAGGACATGAAATATCCGCAGAGGCGTTTCACATTAATTTTAATTGCCCCACTGGAACGCCGGGGCATACATTTCCCATCGTGGGTGGCTTATCTGGCCATGACGCCCCACGCGTAATTGCTTGTGGCACCGCTGAGGAATACTTTTGCGATAGACCATGGCATGTGGGGGTCCATGAGTTTAATGTTCGCCGGTGAGAACGGCACATCCAGTGGTGGCGTGCTCAACTTGTGGCGTACGAATTCGGAGGCGTTGTAGCCTTTATGCTGCACCGTAATTACATTGTCTGCTGCAGTAATGGAGTATAATAGCTGTTATCATCATCATCATCAAAATAATTCCCCGTTCATTTATCCCCGATGCTGCCACGGAGTAGAAATGTTTAACACACTGGACTTGCAATTCGATTCGATTTCCCAGAGCAGCCGTTGAAACAATAGGGCAATTTTCTTAAATCCTCCCACCACTGTCAATCCAACAGTTACAAATGGGTAGATAATAGACAGTCGTTTGGCGGGTCGCGTGTGGGGGGGGGTAATATGTGGGTTACTCCCACTTTTTACAAGATTTCTGTCCAGAGTGGAAAAGCAGGCTTTCTATGTAGAAGTCCCTCTCGTGAAGGCCAGCAGTTGTGAGAGAAAGCTAATTCCAGTGCTGCACCTTTACCAAATTCACATTGGGACGCCACAGTGGCGAGATGTTACCTACGTCACCTGGTATGCAGGATCGTGGTTCGATCCCGACCTTGACGCCTGTATATTTGGAGTTTGCACGTTCTCCCCGTGGTCGTGTGGATTTTTCTCCGGGTCCTCCGGTTTTCTTCTCCACATTTAGAAACGTGCGTTTAGAGTGTTTGGGTGCAATACATGTCCACATGATAAGCCACTTCGTTGAGCCATCATTTGTGGCCAGGTCACTTCTAAAAAAGGGACCTTTTTAAGGTGGACCTTATCTGGTAAAATACATATATATTTTTACATTGAAATATGACCGTGGCTTCAAGACATGAAACACGGCCTGCTCGTATGACATCATACCCTGGGGTCCTCTCATTCAATGTGGGGTAGCAGCGAGTACCCGTGCCTCGTAATGAACCGTCCTGGCTCTGCACATCAATTTGAGATATGTCAATGGATTTGAATTGGACACGCTGACATCACAGGCAAGTATACTGGGTCACATACCTGCACCACGTGTCCTGTCATGACTCCACTTAATCCCTGAATTTGGAGACACGGTGGTGAAGGGGTTATTCTCTAAAGGTTCAACCCTCATCCCCACTTGATGTTAACCCGACACACATTGAGTCATCATTTCCACGTAATGACATTCCCTGTGGGGCATCATGGGGGAAAACATAATTATTGTTTGAACTTTGATCACCGCCAATGAAATCAATTTGTGTCCATGAAAGGAAACAGCTCGGGACACGCGTGTGCAGCTGAAATTCAAGGTCGGGTCACGTGTGGACAGAGAAGGCAGTGCTAGAAATGGGGCAGCCTTGTTTTAACAATACCCAAAGGCCCCCTTTCTGCCTCGTGTCAATCATACACTGGGTGCTTTCTGACTTCACACGTCCACGTGATAGCCAAGGATCCTACGCACACATGACTTCGTGAGATGCAATAGATGTCCGTCTCAGAATGAATGCACGCGCTCTTCTTTGCGGAACGAGTCAAGAGGTAACAACCGTTGATGAACACATCCCTCGATGTTGTTTAGTTCAGAGGGCACGTTAGGCACATTGGCCAGTCAGATCTCTCGCGGATGTTGAATATGCCCCCGCCCCTCCGTGAGGATTAAAAAAGAAATAAGTAGGCTGCAGTTTTCTGCTGTTAGGTCAAATTATTAATCGGCTTGAAAACAGCATATTTCCTCGGACAAATAAATATGTTTAAAAAAATCTACCTTTGAGAAGGCCTGATGGATTTAATAGACAACAGAGCCCAGCCTCTCTTCAAATAAAATAATAATAAGTTAATGTCGCATTTCGCCAAAACTTGAGCCTTTCAATACATATATATTTTCCAAAGCTGCTTGAAAGAAAACTACAAATAATGGACACTGCCTTGTGTGTTAGACCAACCAGCACACAAACAAAGTGTCGAATATTGGGGGCGCATTCTTTTAGACAACAGCAGGATAATGAGACGACTTTATGCACCTTCCTCCCTGCTGGGGAATCGTCAGCGTGTGGACAGTTTGGCACCGTCTGACGGGGCGACAATAAGGAAATTCTGACACCTTCTGCAAAAGGTGGGAAAACCTCTTCTGACGGAGCAGTCTTTGTTGGGGTTGGAGACAGGCGTGATATAGAACACCTCAAAGGGTGGAAACGACGCAGCCAAACACAACGCAAGACTTTCTCTCGCGCGTGCATACCCGGGCTCTTAGAATTGAAACAAAGTAATTCGACTCGTGTGTGTGTTTTTAAGAGAGAGGTACGCAACAACAAAAAGAAACATGATTTACATAGTGTTTAAATGCGACCGCATCTACAAATACATTTCACGGAAACAGTGGGAGTGGGAATGTTTATTTTATCGCTGTGAAGAGACAGCCAGTTTATAGGCAGAGGGAAAAAGGATGGTCTGGCGACAGGACTTTAACAGGGGTAAGGGAATCGACAGCACAGATGGCTGAGGGAAGGGAGTTATGGCAGAGGAGAATGAGTGACCTCCCACTGCATGAAGGTTAACTGATGGACTGAGTGTATATTGTGTCGTCTCGAGGGTTCAGTTTGATAGTCTGCAAAATGGAGTGAAATCAGACGATAGCTTTTCCAAAATGCGTCCCATCATTCTTGGCCAATTTAGCGTTAATTAAATTATTGACGGTTGTTCGTGCTCTGCACATTAAGTCCGCTGGCCACGCCTGTGACATTAGCAGGCAATTAAGATTTAAATTCACACCCGCTCATTTCTCATCCATAACGCGCAGCAAAAAAAATTAACCCTGATTGGGTGGCACTGTTAATTGGGCACGTTTTAGCACTGTATTATCCAGATTGTCAGATGAAAATTGCTTTTGGGCATGCATCGTGTGTGTGGCAAGAAACATGGGCACCTGGACATGTAGCCACTCAGTCTACGTGCCACTCAGCCATCATGCCACTCAGTCCGCCTAAAAATATTTGAGCAATTGACTGGAAAGAAAATATTTTGAATCTATGTTGAACTTCTATCGCACCGTACATAACCAACCGTGATAATCACCATTCCTTTAACTTACATGTGGAGACAAAGAACGGAGTTCTGCTTCAATGTGATTTTACCGGTACTCTTAACAGGGTTGGCACAAGCAACGTGAACTACGATTCAGAAGACAATACGAAATTAGCACGGCATTCTGTACCGAGACCCGTAACTCGTGAAATGTGCTAGGAGATGCAATTCCACGGTTTTGATTCAACAACAATATTTATATATATTGAGCATGGACACAAAATTTCTGGAAAAAAAGTATCGGATTGATCCGAAGTGACGTCACTTTCATGATGATGTTTACATGGCATTGGGTGACATTGCTATTCTAAAATCTGGAAATCCCAAACGTTTTCAATATAAATTATTCCCCCCACTTTGTTATATTGTCACGGTGGTGGGATGTTAACTATCTCGCCTGGTATGCAGGAGGTCGTGGGTTCGATCCCGACCCTGACGCCTGCTGTATATTTCGAGTCTGCGTGTCTTTCTCCCCGTGGTCGCGTGGATGTTTCTGTGGGTCCTCCGGTTTTCCCCTCCACATTTAGAATCATGTGGTTTAGAGGATTTGGCTGCTATAAATTTACACATGATAAGCCACTTCGTTAAGCTATCATTTGTGGCCAGGTCACTTCTTAAAAAGAGCTACATAGCTCAATGTGCCTTACCTGGTAAAACAACAAATACAAATTATTTTACAGTTTAAAATAATTGCCATTTACCCACGTCGTATTGAACTATATAATTTGTATTTTTACAACGACCCAAAAGTTTGGAGGTGTGTCTATTCATCTGGATACTATGCAATTTCCCGACAGCGCAGCTCGGCTATGCGGTCCGAGGTGCTTTTGGTCTCTCCACCGAATCCTAAGAGACAACAAAACAAAGGGCTCACAAAGCCGTCAGCAACTGACATAATTCAACGGAACCCTTCAGAGCATCTCTGATCTTGATGCATGCGTTCGTTGTTGTTGCTGCTGCTGCTGCTGTTGTGTTCCCATAATTGTTGGCCCTACGGCTTCAAGAGGAAGTGGAGACCCACGATGATAATCGTAAATGCCCGTGTCACGTTGCCTTCTCTCACTGTGGTGGTGTTCCACTTCACACCCACAACGAAGGGCTTTGCATTCAAGCGCTTAGACGGGTACATCAGAGGAGCACATGGGGCCGCACTGCGTATTTAGTCAGGCTCATCACCTGGGAGTGTATAGCTTCAAGGTTGGCCAAGGATGTGAGGAGAAAAGTGGCTGTGATGATAATGGCATGCGGTACTGTTTTCACAATTGACAAAATCTAGCTTGTGGGCTAAGGTGAGGGCATAGCCTTGCAATTACTGGCACATGCCACTGCTGATGCTCCAAATCGATAAAAGCCCTCTGCTGAGGTTTATTTGTCCTACTCTTCTACGCTGGCCAAAAGTCTTGCAAGAGGAGGGAAAGTGTCCACTCGTTACCCCCACCACTCGCGATCTGCCGATCGACTAACCGTGGTGAACCCACTTGCTGCCTTGCACCACGTTTGCATTCAGTGTTGAAAACATCAGAAGGAATGTATGCACTTACGCCATTTGTATTCATATACTTTGTTTGTCTCGATTTAAAGCTTTCGTGACTGCAGGGATTCATCTTCTTGGTCTTTCGGTAAAGCCACGTAGAAGGGAAGTAATAAAATAATAAAAATAAAACACGTCGTGAGAATTATTTTATTTTATTATGTTTTATTTGTATTATTTTATTACTTCCCTTCTACGTGACTTTACCGAAAGAACCAATAAGATACTTTGTTTGTATTTATTTATTTTTCGTGACCCTCTATTTTGCAATCCGATCGTTTTCATTGTTTGTTATTGTAACTTTCTGACTCACCCCTCACTGCATATCTGTGAAAAATAGTTTCATAGCTCATCGGATTCCTGCAGGATAAATCAAGATTCCGAATGTGACATACTGCTGGGCGGACAGAGGAAGGGTGGATTTTAAGAGACTTGCACTGCTGCTCCCATTGCCGCAGGGGGCTATCGAATCGGACTGAACCGGCGACCTTTGGATTGCAAGTCCAGTGTGCCAGCCATCGTACCACGGGAGAGTGTGCCGTCTCGCGAGCAAGCTGGGGGCGAAATATAAAACACGAGCGGAGAACCGCCAACACAAATAAAAAGTGGTGATTCACGTTTTTTGTTCTTTTCATACTTTTTTCCAGATAATAGACCAGCTTTAGAATGTGTGAACATCCCATGATGGACTGACTTGTTTACGCAGCGGCAAGTGAAGCGTAAATCTCAAAGCCAGCCGCGTGAAAATTCAAGAAGCTTTACAATTTCATAGTCGGGTATGCTTGATTCTTGTTGATTGTGGAAGCCAGACAGTTTGTTGATATCGGGTAAGCGCCCTGTTACTGGTAGGAACCTCCTGGTTACACCAGCCCACAGGGGATTATTGTGTTCGTCGTGCAGGGAGGGGCTGGGTGGGGAAGGAGGGGCTGGGTGGGGAGGGGAGGGTGGGGAGGGGCTGGGTGGGGAGGGGCTGGGTGGGGAGGGTGGGGATGGGTGGGGAGGGGAAGGTGGGGAGGGGCTGGGTGGGGAGGGTGGGGAGGGGCTGGGTGGGGAGGGTGCGGCTGGGTGGGGAGGGGCTGGTCACCCCGTGGTGCCCTTATAAAACTCAACGTTTAACCTACTCACGACGGCTTGTGCCCGCCCTCACAGTCGGCCATATTTGCGGAATACACCACGCCGCCGTTGACCCTGGCCATTGACCGAGCAACCCAACGTTCCTACCAGCTCCCTCCGCAGGAATGTGTTAAGACCCAGCAGTATAGACAGGTTCACTGCAGTTCGTCGATTGGCAGGCCCCTTGTGACGAGATACAATGTGAGTATTCCCACCACTTCCGGGATCTGGCTGGCTGTGGAAGAGTAGGCCAGTGGAGGCCCTTATGGCACAAGAGGTGTGAGCAAGCAAGAGCATCGTCTCAAAAGCTGAACTTGTGGTTAAGCTGGGAAAATCACATGAGCACACCAGCGGAACGTTTTTTTTTTTAAATTGCTGATTAATGTTTGTTTTTGGATGTCATTCGTCAGAGTAAGATTTAAAACAATAACGAATGTAGAACTCATTAATATTATCCATGCTGGCTCAACTTAGGTACACACTGGCAAGTGCAAGATAAATCTTAAAGGCAGCCTAATGATAAATAATAAAGTTTAAAAAATAACCCATTTGCTTGATGTCGATTGCATAAGACAGATTAGTGCGTTGATTGCGGGTCAGTACCCTGTTATCGCATTCGTTGCTGTCACATTTGTGGACGGACCGATTCCCTGCGTGGAATTACGGCAAACGCAGCGGTTGCTTGTGGACACCGGGGCTCTTTCACCCACCTTAGTCGAGTTTCAGCTGCATCCTCCGGCCGAGGCGAACGAGACAGAGGCGCTGGTCATTGCGTCATTATTATGATTGATAATGATAATATTATCAATATTATCATTATCATCAATATTATCATTATCATCATGTAATAATGGTCATCATCATCATTGATAATTGCGCCCGCACGCGCCTCGTCCGCTACAATGGGCGGGGCAATCCAAATGAGGATGGAGCGACCACGAGTAGCGATGGAGGGAAAGTAGCGGCTAAACAAAACAAAACCCCACCCAACTTGCAGGAAATATGCCAAACCTATTTCACCGGAACGAGGCGGGGTTTTAACTGCGCCCGCGTAAATTAAAATCGGTGGCGGCGGCGGCGGCGCGTTGTGGGTTAATTAAACAAAAAGAAATAGAATACTGACGAGCAAAGAAAAAAAAAGGCCGAACTTTTTTGTTTTGTTAAAACCGACACACTTAATAAGCGCACGCTTACGCCGCGCGAAAGGTCTGCAATTTCCAATTAAGAGCAAATTATCGATTTAATGCGGTTCTCAAAAAGAGAGGCAAAGGAGAGGTAAACGCGCGCGATACGCGGGGCAATTTAAGTTTGCCGAGCAATGCTTAAGGCGCGTTGTGCCATTTCGGTGGCTGTATTTGCTTTACTTTCTCCTTGCTCTGAAGCTTAGAAATTGATTTGGGATTTGCTTTAGAGACACCGTTTGCTGATACGACGCATTGCGATAGTTTCCATAACCCCCCGAAGTCAAGAGTGTCCCATTAGTCCCGTTCGTGAGCCATTGCTCTGTATATGACCCCTTGCAATGGCCTTCATTTTTCTGATCGTTTATAATGAGACGCTGTAGGGGGGGTTGTGACTCACTCCGGTCGCATTGAGTTATTAAATTAAACCTTTTTAAATACAGTATAGTAAAAAAAAATCCATGTCGTGTCGACATGTGCAAATTCCCTCGCGAAATGTCCTTGCCCGTTTGCCGCAATTCACTGTAGCAGCCAGCAAATTGTGCTTTTGTTCAATTAAAAAACACACAAATGCTGAACAAATTAAGAAAACATTTACTGAAACTGCTACAATGGTAGCATAATGAGTGCTCTGGATTAGTCTTTAAATTGTGGCCCTCCTTTACCCTGTTGTTCAATTACAGTGATGGATAATAAAGCGTGTTTATCATGAGAATAGCCTAATAATGACCAATATTTAAGTTGGTCGTGATTTATAGTCTGATCAAATTTTAAAAGTGGCCTCATGAATCACATGCAAATGATACATGGATTCAAAGTACAGATTTTATATTTAGCACCTCTCAGACTATGTAAGGTCACAAATGATCTACCATCTCACAGGCTCCTAATGTATAATGCATCTGTACACCAATAGTACTGAGGATTTACATACAGATGCACGGTATGAACTTTACATACAAATGCAACAGAGAGGTGCGTTTCTTTTGGATTGATACGATTTATCTCCACAATTATATTACATTCGTGACGTCGATGTCACATCACCAGACGAATACATTTCCATTTAGAACTCTAGCAGCTAGCAGTGCATCACCCTGTGCCAGAGAACGGCTCAGGTGATGACATCACACACACTATTTCTATCGGCCTATTTAACCACTTCAGAGACACACCTTTTGAATGCCCGACAGAGATCGTTGTTCATTGTCAGTCAATTAAAACCAGTTTTTTTTAATCTATCTCAAAGTGTCACAAAACGAATGTTTCCAAACTCTTTGGTTCTTTCGGTAAAGTCACGTACCTACGTATGCATTCCTGCAGTCACGAAAGCTTCAAATCAAGATTGAATGTTTCCAAATCAACAAACTACAATCACATTTCGATTTAAAGCTTTCGTGACTGCAGGGATTCATATTCTTGGATCTTTCGGTAAAGTCACGTAGAAAAGAAACGTCGTGAGAATTTGATTGTTTTATTTTTATTATTCTATTATTTTCCCTTCTACGTGATTTTACCGAAAGAACCAAGAATACAATCACATGGCACAGTTGTTGCTGCACGCACCGAGAGGATCTTCTCACGACACTTGAAAACCCGGTTTACCCATGGGTGGCCACCCGGATCCGAACAGGCTCAGCACTCTGGTCCCTGAACTTCTGAAAAAGCCTCTCCCATACATCACTAATAGCGGGGTTAGCACACTGCGCCGTGAAGCAGGCGACCTGCGTTTGACTTTGGGCCACGGCTAACACCAGTGGCGAGTGATCATCTAAATCAGTTCAGCCACCACCCCTCCCCTTTACCAACCCACAATGACCAGTGAGGTGAAGTATGGTCAAATAAACCCCACGACCAACAAGGCAAGAGAAGGCCTTCTTTCAGCAGTGGATTGACCATGGCTGATGATGATGATTTTATGCACTCTGTATAGGAATATATGTATGAAAGCAGAGGTTTTTTTGCTAGCGTGCATCAAGTATGTATGTGTATGTTGAACTTCGTTTGCACCGTACGTAGCCAACCGTGCTAAGAGGAGGTGCGAGGAGCACAACAAACTAAACACAAAATAAAGGTTCACGGGTTAGATCGCCTAAGTATAATTGTGTCGTAGCTCTTCACCACCCGACACATTTATACTTACGCGATCTAACCCAAATAAACCTAGATCATGAATAATATTGGCCGCGAAAGCCTGCGTGTTAAACAAACTAAACGCAACGAGCCACTTCTCAAGAAATTCGTTTTTACGCCTATGAGTCATGAAGCAATATTGTTCACAAGCGCTCGGAGGAGATCACATCGCGAAGCAGGACTCCGAGCACTCGCGTCGGGACCCAATTCTCGTTCATTTTTCCGTAACAGGAACAATGGAACCCTCGCGCATTTTTGTTGTCGTTCAAGAATCCCGCTAATATCTTTTGACGCCCTTTAGATTTTTCACGGAGGAAATTTCGATGCGGTTCTTCGTGCCACAGAACGACAATTAGAAATCGTGACACCTTTGTCTTAGCCCCACGCGTCTCCGATTCGCACGGCTGGCGACACGCGGTGCGAAAGGAGTTCATGAATTTATACGGTAGCACAAATGACAGCTCAATGCGTGGCAAAAAATATTTTTTTTCATTCTCTCTTTCCTGCAAAAGGAGGTTTAAAAAACACTTTGAACCTATTTTTCTCTTCTTGGTTCTTTCGGTAAAGTCACGTAGAAGGGAAGTAATAAAATAATAAAAATAAAACATAATAAAATAATTCTCACGACGTTTCGGCCACAACGCAAGCAACACTTTGAACCGGTTGCGAGGACTACCACACCGCCTCCCTCGCCGTCGCGTTGGATGCCAATGTCAGGAGGGCCTCTGGCAGCGCCGTTCAGTGTCGCGGTCTTACACGCCGGCTCGGAGCCGCGGCGGTTTGGTGGTTTTTTTTTGCATCGCCGAAATCCAAACGCCGAGCGAGGCGTGGCAGCGGGCAGCGTGCACGGCCGCGGGTTTTCGTTACACGTCCCAGTGGGGATACTTATTAGGAAGCGGGACATTTTGTTGACGTGCAAGTGGAACGATAAGGAGGGCAACGAGATTGACTAATGGACTTCGTCAAATGCCGCGCGATCGTTCCAGTGGATGGGGTTACACTCCCATTCTGCCGCGGACTCTGAACCCCTTCAATTGGGACAGTGCTGCTAGACTTGCCGTAGCAATAATAATAATACAGTTCAAATAAATACATTCCAACCATTCTCAATACATCAATGGATGAAGGCCTCCTCACACCGTGTCATTGTGTTTTTCCTGCTTACCCTACATCACAATGTCGGTCAGTGCATGCTGCTGAAAGGAGGGAGGGCCAGATCAGCTGTGGTATCACTTTCCATTGATAATAGCTGTGGCTAGAAATCCAACTTGGGTCACTGGGTTCATAGAGCATCGCACGATCAACTGTGCCACCCCATCCACCTCTGCAGCAAAGAAAAAAGTCACTTTATTCACCAAATAAATCGTCACTGAATCTGGCTACTTATTTTCAAGAAGGTTTGATATTTGGATCTTGGGCTAATTCCATACATGAGGGTTTATTTCAGGTGGTGTACATATGCATGCAATGCACATACAGTCCTGCTTCAGTGATCCTCCGTGTGGAATGCTCACATTGCTGTCCTGCCATCTCTTAGCCACCTAACACCCTCACGCATACAACACCGGTACCAGTGGCTTGGCGTGGTTGTCTTGAACCCTTGTGAAAGTAAAGAAATTGGCCCTCCAACTCATGGGCTAAGTGCAGTTACACCGCCTGCACACTTGGTCGCCACGCCACTGCCTGGTACTCAATGCACAGGCTCAAACCCTGCCTGGCTTCCGATCCCCACATTAATTACGTGAATTCACGATGGTTTGGTCGGATGCTTTGCCTCCGCGACGAGCAATGCACTGCTTGAGCGCGCGTTTGTCCACGTGTAGAAAATAACAATTCATGCTGATTTCAACAACATCACGATGCTCGGGCCAGGCCAGGCCAAGTGCCACTCCTGTAAAAGCTCTGCGAGGGAAGAATGGGCCACGTGAACTTTTCCTTCCCAGAGTGAAACACAGGGCAGTGTTTGTGAGGCAATCACAGAGTGACTTAAGGCGAATGAATTTCGGGGCCGGGAAAATCGCTATGCATTGATCACCGGGATGGCGATCGCTGGCGTGAGAATGTTGTGAAATATTCAGGTAGCTTGGCAAACTAGCGTGTTTATTTTTAGTGCTAGTAATAATTTCAAGAAGGCTAGTAATCATTTCAAGAAGGCAGAAAATGGGATCGCATGACTGAAAACGGAGCCTTTTCCATAAACGTCCACAATTGTTTTACAAATATTTCATGCGATAGTTTGTTTTACCAATATTCCGTGCGATGTTTTCCCCCGTGTAAAGGTGAAGCTCTGAAATTACTTGCTCAAGCCATTGCTGGTGGATGGGGCTTCACTAGAGGGTAATTGGCCTACTCTTCCATGGTGGCCAGAAATCCTGGAATAATTATTTTGCAGGTTCTGACATGCAATTATTGAACTGCAAGATTGCAGTATAATATCACGTTGTGGGGAGCAAACAAACAGTGGTTGTCCCACGGAAATACCTATCCCTGGCATAAGAATGTGGGATGTCCACTGCTGGTCCAGGACTGTAAGCAAGATATTGGGCACTGGCGAATGCTCAATTGAGCAGGGAAGCAACCTGACTTACCACAAAATAAGACAAAGGTCAAGATAAAACAGTCCAGCAAATTTGTGCTATGGCTTTATTTGTCAAAAGAAACATTTCCCACAAGCATATAAAGCCAGAAACCCCCCACAAACTGAAAGAATCCACAAGCTAAATATAAGCTAACCATGCCAATAACACTCTCATGTTCTGCAATTGTGTATTGCAGTGAGACCGATGGTAGTGTTTTGAATTCTGTCAAATAAAATCAGGACAGTGACATATGTATGTTATTTCACAGCAATTCCATCATGCTCTGCAAACACGATGTTCCTCTCTACTCATTACAATCTTCCGTTATGTTCTGTTGTTGAAAGCGAAATATTTCTACAACTACCAAGGTCGTGCATGCATGCAGCCAGGACCACAGACACATTGATAAAAGGCACCTTTGCATTGATTAAGGCGTTCCGAAATGTTTATGATAGGGCAATCAACTTTAATAACGGTTTGTTTGTGCGAATGTAATGAGAAATAATTCACCGCTGTTTAAACGCATAGCTATCAACGTGTCTGATGGAATGCCCAACCTAGGATAACTTTTTTTTTTTAATCCAGATGATTATCATGTGTGGCTCATTGCAACCGCCACGGAGAATACTGATGCATGTGCAGAGGGAGACGCTCGTCTTACTTCCTCATTGGTAAGCAGTTCGAATCGATGCGAGCAACAGACATTTTTGTTTTAAATCACAGTTTGCTCAACACGGGCTCAGAGGTCACCCAAAACGGGCAGCAACGAACAGCACACACATTGAAAGTGAAAGCACAGTTCATGTGTCAGCGTGTCCTCGACGTCGCAGGCGGAGTCAAGGAGCGAAGCTCACGTGGAAGGGTAACCACGGTCGCAGCGATATAGGATTCTTATTCTTAGGTTTTTTCGGTAAAGTCACGAAAAAACCTAAGAATATGCAGCAACCTAAGAATATGCAGTCACGAAAGCTTCAAATCTAGAAAAAAAATATGGAATTCTGTCTGTCGTCTGGTTCGGCTGGTTATAATTACCGGCGAAACGTCGTACTCGAAATTGTAAATGTTGCGGAGTTGCTCTCCAACACACCGGTGTGCTGAACTAGCAACGAATTTGCATGTTTAAATATACTCGACAAACCTCACTAATTGGCTGTGTCGGGTAGTGGCGGGTTTAATGACACATTTATATTGACGCGATCTAACACCCCAAAAAAACCTCTATTTTGGAGGGATATAAGAGCAATAAGGAGGCGACTGACTGCCCGGTGAGCAACTGGAATGAAGCTGCGAGCGCTGTCCCATCAATCGACCTGACTTTCTCTGTGCTGAATGTAGAAATAATTCGGTGCAAACCCACGTGACCCGTCGGGTTTGTAGATGTTTCAGTGCTACTGAAGGGATTAGCATTGTAATTGCGAAGACTTTTTACCAATATGCGCTCCCCTGTCTTCCAAGTAAAATGGATGCCCTGCTTCCCTTAACGTATGCAGACACAGACTCCGTCTGTGATAGCAGTTGCCAAGGATTGCAAAGTGGTTTGATATATCAGGTTCAGAAAACAAACCGAGGCATGTAATTTAACACCATGGAGAGGACTTGTGTTGACACTAAATGAAGGTTTATGTCAGGGAACACGAAGATTGCATGTTGAGTAGAATGGTTAGGCTTTTTCCACCCTTGTACCGCACGCTGACAACTCATAGAGGACATGTTCCGGTCCTCAGGCGAACGGCGTTAATCTTTGGGGGCATGTTCATTCAGCCACAGTTTGCAGAGAGAAATGTATTGCGCTACTGCGAAACCACGTGTCACGGCTCAGACATGTTCATCAGACATAACTTAGCTCACTAAGGCCCTCTGAGAACACACCTCCACGATGGTCGTAAATCAGGCCCCGTCAGCTTAATGCAGGCCCTGATCTGGCCAAGAAACTGCACCAGGGCCCAGGCTGTGGGTCCTTAAAGGCTTTTCGAAAGAAAAGGCTTTTTCTGAAGACGACCGCTGGTGTTGCGCTCGAAACGTCGTAGTTTTTTTTGTTATTTTTTGTTATTTTCTTTGAACCTATCTACGTGACTTTAACGAAAGACTCATGAATATGAATTCCTGCTGTCACGAAAGCTTTAAGTCAAGATGGGTGAAACTAGTTTAACACTTAGACTTTCGCGACCAATATTATCCATAAGAGTTTTTTTATTTTTTCGTTAGATCGCATAAATATAAATGTGTCGTGAAACCCGTCACCGCCCGACACAGCCAATTAGTATGGTTTGTCACGTAAACAAAACATGCCAATTAGTTACTGGTTCAGCCCACCGGTGTGTTAGAGAATCAACCCACAACATTTACAATTCGAATACGACGTTTCGCCGGTAATTACAACCGGCCTAATCAGGCGACAGCCAGAGTTGTTGAGAAACCCTCCTGTTTCGGTGTTAAATAGAAGAGGTATTGTGTGGTGTCGTCACTGTGAGCTAATCAGGTGCGAGGAACAGAGCGGGGGTGGGGGGGCGAGTCTCAATATAGTCATATAAATTACAATGGATATCTGTTATTGGTTTGGCGACACTCAATAGCAATGTCACCCCCGACAAAGCCGAGTCAACTCGGCTGTGAAACACGGCGTCTCCGTGGTCGCATTGCGCTTCAAGGTTGGAGCGAATAACAAACACGCTAAATTATTTCTGCACGATTCAAAGAAAGTTTATGTTTCTTGAGAGCGACTCAGCGAGCCCCACCGAAGTCGTTGGGTTACGATTCTGTGCAGACACCGGCGATGAAAACCAAGTTCTCTCGTGTGCCGTCGTGGGTTGACGTTCTGCAGCCCAGTCACAGCTGACTTCACACGAAAAACACGGTAAAGCAGAGTCGCGAGCCCGGCCCCGACTCCAGAACCGTGAAAGCGTGCATCACAGACATGTGGCGCAATGGTGGGACCTGTGAACTAGTGTGCGGCATTTGGCAGCGTTAGGGGTGGTGGGCCCCCATTGGAGCCTGGTCCGTGTAGGTGGGAGCAATGTCCCTGTAAATAACCACAGCTGTGAATGGCTTATGAGCAGAGATTCATTCATCAATGGCTGTCTTTCATGTCACAGGGTAGACTTTGTTTGTATCGTTTATTTGACCAGGAACATTTTAAATTAATCCATTGAGACACATGACACATTGCCACTTTTGCAAGGGTAAAAGTGGGCACAGAGCACGTAAATTGTAGCCACAGCCATAGCCAGATGTACGCTTGATGTGCTGAGATTGGTGCCGATATTTTGCCCGAGTCGCCGGTAGATTGGAGGGAGGCAATGGTGACTCGTAGCCACGGCCATAGCGAGAGGTATTATGGATGTGGTGTGCCGCGTTCGCAAATATTTTTTCAGGTCTCTGACCTGCACACACCTGGCTGAAATGAATCCCTCTACGTATGGCGTGTGAGGGTGAGCTCACACTCACAGCAATAAAGGCAACTCCAGCCAGCAAGAAATTAAATACGTCTCTCCTGCCTAGCATAATTTTATTTTTTTTGGGTGGGGCAGGATATAATGTTAAAGGATTACATTTAGAGAAGACAAAAAAAATCTAGATGAATGAAAAACTAAAAAACATTTACAAAACATACATGGGGATTTGCTTTTCTCCAAATATCATTGAAATTCCGAGGCAAATAGGCATTTCAGAATGTTGCAGGCATTGAAATGGTGAATTATTGAATCCTGTGGAAAATAAACTTCACCGCGGTCAAAAAATATGATACGTTCACGGTAAATCAATATGTTCTTTTCTGCGCTGATGAGGAAGTAAAATTGAAACGAGAAAACCCAAACTGAAGTAGTAATAAGAATACTAACCTCAAGTTTGTGATCCGAAAAACTACTCCCAGAAGCGAAAAGTTTTAATGGTGAAATGTAAAAAAAATTAAGTGGAACACATGTAGCATTTTAATTCTGTGATTTGTGATTATACCCAATACGTCTTGTCTGTGCAGCATCAGCAGATAATCTATTTGATTTTAATCGATAATGTCGTGACATCCTGACATAACATATACGTGGAGTGCTGAACATGCAAATATTTGATTAACAAACATATTCCAGAGTTGTTTTGAGGTTATTTTTTTATTATGAATATTGTTTTGCTCCTAAAATCAGGCTACTAGAATTTAACAAAAGCGTCATAAGAATTTACAGTCGTTCGTGTTAATCTACTCCTGGATGAAAGTCAATCTGTGTCATGTCGGTCGTGAGGGTTTTTTGACCATACTTCACCAGAATTGTGAGTGCTGGTTGGTGAATTAAAGGCAGGCGGGCGGGTGGGTGGCTGGGAGGTTCTTCTTTCACCACCACCGATATTAGCCGTGGCCAACATTCAACCCTTGGGCCACCAGGTTCATACCGCAACACACGAACCACTGCACTACCACTCCCCCATCCACGACATGTTTAGCAACGACGAACCTCTAGAGTGCGGTAATTACGTGCAAGTATCTTGCTTGCACCGAATGGAATGTGTATCAATGGCAAAACAAAGAGGCATGAGAGCGTGGTGCGTCTTCAAATAACAACCAACTGATTATGACCATCTTCCAAGAAGAAGATGAATCCCTGCAGTCACGAAAGCTTTAAATCGAAAAATTAAAAATGATTATGACCATTATAAGTTAAAGAGGGTTGATCTGCATCGTTTGGCATATCGTTTTTTATCTTTTTGAAAATGAGCAAAATAGTACCGAGCAAACGTTTTCCTCCGAGAATTCTTGTGCGTAGCGTGTACGTCTGTTGCACTATGTTGCACTTCTTTCGCGCCGTACGAAGCCAACCGCGCTAATCCGAGGTTGCAGACGCATTGGTGCCGAAGTCGTGAGTGTGAACTAGCAGAGATCCCTTTTCGCTCCCGTCAAAGCACACCGCACTTTGAGAAATAAAGCTCGGGTTGATTCGGTTGTATTTAAAAAGATCACGAGAAAAGTGTTACGCCATCTTCTTGGTTCTTTCGGTAAAGTCACGTAGAAGGGAAATAACAAAATAATAAAAATAAAACATAATAACATAATTTTCTTTATTATGTTTAATTTTTATTTTCTTTATTATGTTTTATTATTTTGTTTTTTCCCTTCTACGTGACTTTACCGAAAGAACCAAGAAGATGAATCCCTGCAGTCACGAAAGCTTTAAATCGAAAGTGTTACGCCATCGTTGGCTTTAGACGACCAAGGCAAGAACCAGCGGTGGAGAGCGGTGGAGTTTCGACCAACAGCCACCACCGATTGCGTGCGCGGCACGATGCGTCATCATTTCGTTCAGAATTAAATGCAAATCAATTCTGGACTCACCGAATTGATTCTGTGCGAGCCCAACACAATTGTAATGGATGCTCGAGTCGGACCGTGGGTTTGATATTGGTTGCGTGTTACCTCCGCCGTCCCCACCCTCGCCTTCCCCACCCACCCACCCATTTTGGTTACACGTGTTTATTTGAATTGCTGCTCAATTAGGATTGAACACACCGACACATATTTCAGATTGAAACAGTCGAAAAGCAATCTACACCCATTTATATTCTCGTAACAATAAAAACAAGAGCCGAGATGGCTGTGGACATGACTTATGGGTGTTGGTTCAATGCCTTTTAGAAGCTTGGTTTATGTAAACATATTTTACAATACCTTGTCTTTATGCTGGATTATCTCTCCGTATATAACAGTGATCAGCTGGTGCCCTATGCTAATTGCGGCTATATTTACGTTACGGCTCCCAATTTGTCTCGCAGTAAAAGCGCAACGTTTGTAAATTCCCCCACGTGTCCTTTGCAAATGGTTTACGTCTCAATTTGGAAGATGTTCAGCGACTTACAGTGAGCGCGCTTCACAACGGAAGACGGGACTTGGGTTTGATACGTCGTTGTTGTTGTCGTTTTTGTTGTTGTTTTTGTTGTTGTTGTCGTCGTTGTTGTCGTTTTTGTGGTTGTTGTCGTTGTTGTCGTTGTTGTCGTTTTTGTTGTTGTTTTTGTTGTTGTTGTCGTCGTTGTTGTCGTTGTTGTCGTTTTTGTGGTTGTTGTCGTTGTCGTTGTTGTCGTTGTCGTCGTTGTTGTCGTTGTTGTCGTTTTTGTGGTTGTTGTTGTTGTTGTTGTCGTTGTTGTCGTTGTCGTTTTTGTCGTTTTTGTCGTTGTTGTCGTTGTTGTCGTTGTTGTCGTTGTCGTTGTCGTTGTTGTCGTTGTTGTCGTTGTTGTTGTCGTTGTTGTCGTTGTTGTCGTTGTCGTTTTTGTCGTTGTTGTCGTTGTTGTCGTTGTTGTCGTTGTCGTTTTTGTCGTTGTTGTCGTTGTTGTCGTTGTCGTTGTTGTCGTTTTTGTCGTTGTTGTCGTTGTTGTCGTCGTTGTTGTTGTCGTTGTTGTCGTTTTTGTCGTCGTTGTCGTTGTTGTCGTTTTTGTCGTTGTTGTCGTTGTTGTCGTCGTTGTTGTTGTCGTTGTCGTTGTTGTCGTTGTTGTCGTCGTTGTTGTCGTTGTTGTCGTTGTTGTCCTTTTTGTCGTTGTTGTCGTTGTTGTCGTCGTTGTTGTTGTCGTTATTGTTGTTGTTGTCGTCGTTGTTGTTGTTGTCGTTACGTCGCGAGACAAGAAGGTATACATTTGTAACCGTAACCCCCCCACCCCGTCCCTTCTCTGAGCCACACACTCGGTTAGAGCGCAAGGTCACCATGGAGAGAAGATGTGGCAGACTGATGCGATCGGGTGAGCCAGTGAAATTTAATTAATTCAGACAATTAATGTCCAAAAAACCCGACAAGGTCACTACTCACAGAGTGCCAGAATGATTGGATCGGTAGTGTGTCCTTGGGAGCGTCGGTCTCCCACGTATACTGCTCATGGCAACCTTGGGCCCCCTGTTTACAGAATGTTTTTTTTATTTCCACTAATAAAAAACAACAACAACAATTAATTGAAATGTATGTTTCGGCTCGTCTCAAAGGAATGTGATCACCCACCGTCGAAATTTACAGATAACATCAGGGGGCCCCTGTGGGTTCACATTTCTGACGTGGGCCAACGTAAAGAGACTTGTTGATTAAAACACCAACAAGTGTCTTGGCGATGAATTTATAAAGTCTCATGGGACAACGTTCATAGCCGCCAGTAATGTCCGGGAGAGACGGAATATGTCACAACATTTTGGCAAAAAATGTATTCTAAAGCTTACAATCTGATTCACGTTACTTGTTTTGAATTTGTTTTAAAGTTACACTGACCTAAAGTTGAACTCCCTTTCAAACTCGATCTGTATGCCCTTGTTATAAAACAGAGTGCTGGTCTTATGGTCAATCTACGATGGTGAACACTATGCCAAGTCTGTCATACGTGTGCATTTATCGCATCTCTTTCAATGCGTGTTGTAAGCATAACATAAACTGCCTAATGAGTCAGAAACAAATAACTTACATGGTGCTAATATGCAGCAATTCATTTACATGTTAAACAGACTTGCAATCGTTGCCAAAACACAAAACAGCCTTAACAATTATACCCAGTGTGCAATAACTGGCGAACTTTACAGTACTTGGTGGTAATTATTGATAATCTCCAGGTCATCAGTCCCCCGTTATATGCAGAGCTGTCCAGCTTTGGAATTGTGTGAGAGCCACCAAGTGACCAGTGGGAGTGGAGAGGAGATGCACGTGTGGAGTCTTGGACTGTCTTGCGTGCGAGTCGGGAGAGATCACGTGCGGATTGTGTTCGAACGTGAGCATTTTGTGTGTTGGTGTGCTTGCTTGGGGAGTACAGTTGGGGAGCACAGGTGGTGCATCTGCCGGTTATCTCAGTTAGTCAACCCATGGCACCTGGGTCTCTTCCGTGACCTACTGCCAGCGGGCCTTCGACACTTCACGTGACTTCAAAGTGCACATAGACTGGTACAGGTGCCGTGGTGACGTCACTGCCAATTAGGGGCGAAGGGAGTTTGTTGTTGTGAGCTCAACGGGGTGGAGGAGGTTGTTAATGTCTTTGTATTGCCATGTGAGCAGGCAAACCGGTGGCGCAATGGCACCGGCCTTCCCAAGGCAGACACAGCCATGAAGATGAGTACCTAGAAAAGTGTGCAAATATCAGGGGGTCAAAGGTGGCCCCGTCTGTGGTTGTTGGCCACTTTGCCCCCTCGTGCGCCATGCCGGCCTAAATCGGCGCTTGCTGACGGCATTTGACATGGTGTGTGCCTGCGAGTTTTAAGGAATTCGCTTTTTTAAGCTTGGAATTACATCTCATTGTGGGTGTTCCAGGATTAAGAATGTAAAGTTGTCGGGGTTTTGCATGTGCGATGACAATAGAGCCTGCATGCGGTGTGAGAGGACTAGTGGCCACGGGAGGTAATGACAGGGAGGTCAGCCTATAGTACGAATGCACTAGTGGCCACGGGAGGTAATGACAGGGGAGTCAGTTGTGAGTGCGAAGGGACTGGTGGCTACGGGAACATTTCGAGAAGCGAGCGTGGTCAGGTGACGGAAGAGGACGGTGGAGTCTGCCGGTAGAGGGAGACTCCAGAGTCAGCAAGAAAGATCGAGAAGGGGGGCGTGGCCTCGTGATGATATATAAGGGAGATGCACCGGAGATGCGCGGGAGACTCAGGGCTGTTGTAGTGGGATCCCTCCGCCTAATGGCAAGTGAACGTGTCTTCAATGAAGTGCCATTTCAAGTGAAGTGTGTCAAGTCGTCATTATACAAGTGTGTGTGCAGGGGAAGCGAAAGAGGAGCGGTTAGCGGGCGGAGATAAGAAGCCGGCGACCCGAGTTCGATTCCTGCTCACGGACAATACCAGTGACAATTATCTGAACCGGTCCTGGGCCTCCCCCCGGTGGACTCAGCCCTAAATGAGTACCTGGTGTGGTGTGGAAACTTCGCCACTAGGGAGACAAAGGTTGCCGGGCGTGGTGCTGGCCACACCACCGCCTCGTGTGCCGTGCTAACAGCACTTTCCACAAGAAGTCAGTTAAAGTTACACATGGGATCTTTGCCTTGGCAGGGATAAGTACAAAACACAGATCGTTACGATTATATCTCACCTTCCGAGGTGTTTGCGCATCGTAAGGACAAGGACAGACGGCCAAGGCTACCTGAACGTGACCAATTTGAATGCTACTTTTTTGGCCGCTTTAGCTGTTTGGCGGGATAACCTGCCCTCTAAAGTTTCTGTCTCACCTCTTGCACCGGGGGATTTTTAATCATTGTCGAGCATGCTGGCCGGGCCCACAGCCGCTCGTCTCGCCCAGTGCCTGCACTGCGCACAAGCAAACTAAGCAAAAGCTGAAGACCCCCAAGTGGATCGGGGGGAGGGGGGGGGGCCTGGATTCATGATTAAATAAATATATACGGGTGCATCAAGCACCTGCTCAAATTAAAATCCGAATAAACATCACAGGACGATGATTTTGTCTGCATCTTGATTCTTATTCTTCTCTCATGTCACTCGATTCTCTTTTTTTATCGACATGTCTCTCATTTCACTGCCTTCCATGCATCTCTTTTATTCTATTCCGTATCTCTTTATTTCTCTCTTCGCACTGCATCTCTCTTTCCATCGACATTTCATCGCTTCGCTATATCCTCGTCTGTCATCTCA